>NW_024064974.1:24847-194798 GCF_009727055.1 Benincasa hispida | reverse complement strand
CGTGGAAAGTCTGCTATTACTAAAAATTTGAACGAAGTTGGGTTCCAAAAGGTACTTATGAACCCTGGAAAAGTAGTTTTGTACATCGTGGGACCGAACTTAGGCCCCAAAATGTAGATGAAAGAGTCCGAAAGACGAAGTTTGGATTTCTACAAGTGAAATTCTTGAATGACCAAAACGTTTGGACACAAGTTTGGTTGAAAAGGTACTTATGAACCCCATAAAGTAGTTTTGAGTACATTATGATACGAAAACTTCGGCAAAAAATTAGAAACAAGTGGAAGTGTGCTATGACTAAAAATTTGGACGAAGTTTGGTGAAAAGGTACTTATGAACCCTGGAAAGTAGTTTTGTACCATTTATGACGAACTATCGGCAAAAAAGGTTTAGAACAAGTGGAAGTGTGCCTATGACTAAAAAATTTGGACGAAGTTTTGGTTCAAAAGATACTTATTGAACCCTGGAAAGTAGTTTTGTACCATTGTGGACGAACTTAGGTACAAAAGGACAAAGAAAAGTTCCAAAAGAACGAACTTTGATTTCTAAAAGTGGAAGTCTGCTATGACCAAAAATTTCAACGAAATTTGGTTCAATAATTGTACAAATGGAACCCTGTAAGAGTAGAAATCCAAAGTTCGTCCTCTTCGGACTCTTTCCCGACATTTTGGGCCTAAGTTCATCCACAATGGTAGAAATCTACTTTCCAGGTTTCATAAGTACCTTTTAAACCAAACTTCGTCTAAATTTTTAGTCATAGCAGACTTCCACTTGTAGAAATCAAAAGTTCGTTCTTTCGGACTCCTTCTCGTTCTTTTGTGCAAAAGTTCGTCCACAATGGTACAAAACTACTTTCCAGGAATCATAACTACCTTTTGACCAAACTTCGTCCAAATTTTTGGTCATAGCAGACTTCCACTTGTAGAAATCAAAAGTTCGTTCTTTCGGACTCTTTCTCGTCCTTCTGTGCAAAAGTTCGTCCACAATGGTACAAAACTACTTTTCAGGAATCATAACTACTTTTTGAACCAAACATCGTCCAAATTTTTAGTCATAGCAGATTTCCACTTGTAGAAATCCAAAGTTCGTCCTTTTTGGACACTTTGTCGACCTTTTCTGCATACGTTCGTCCACAATGGTATAAAAATACTTTCCAGAGTTCGTAAGTACCTATTGAACCAAACTTCGTCCAAATTTTTAGTCATAGCAGACTTCCACTTGTAGAAATCCAATGTTTGTCCTTTTCGCACTCTTTCTCGACCTTTTATGCATAAGTTCGTCCACAATGGTACAAAATTACTTTCCAAGATTCGTAAGTACCTTTTGAACCAAACATCATCCAAATTTTTAGTCATAGCAGACTTTCATTTGTAGAAATCAAAAGTTCGTTCTTTTCGGACTCTTTCTCGTCCTTTTGTGCCTAGGTTCGTCCACAATGGTACAAAACTACATTCCAAGGTTCATAAGTACCTTTTGAAGTAAACGTCGTCCAAATTTTTAGTCAGAGTTGACTTCTACTTGTAGAATTGCAAAGTTTTCCTTTTCGGACTATTTCTCGACCTTTTGTGCCTAAGTTCGTCCACAATGGTACAACACCACTTTCAGGGGTTCATAAGTTCCTTTTGAAACAAACTTCGTCCAAATTTTTATTCTTAGCTGACTTCCACTTGTAGAAATCCAAAGTTCGTTCTTTTCGGACTGTTTCTCGATCTTTTGTGCCTAAGTTCGTCCACAATGGTACAAACCTTCTTCCACGGTTCATAAGTACATTTTGAACCAAACTTCGTCCAAATTTTTAGTCATAGCAGGCTTCTACTTGTAGAAATCCAAAGATCATTCTTTTCGGATTCTTTCTTGACCTTTCGTGCCTAAGTTCGTCCACAATGGTAAAAAACTACTTTCTAGGGTTCATAAGTACCTTTTGAACCAAACTTCATACAAATTCTTAGTCATAGCAGACTTCCTCCTGTAGAAATCCAATGTTCGTTCTTTTCAAAATCTTTCTAGACCTTTTGTACCTAAGTTCGTCAACAATGGTACAAAACTACTTTCCAGGATTCATAAGTACCTTTTGGACCAAACTTCGTCCAAATTCTTAGTCATATCAGACTTCCATTTGTAGAAATCCAAAGATTATTCTTTTCGGACTCTTTCTTGACGCCTAGATTCGTCCACAATCGTACAAAAATACTTTCCAAGGTTCATAAGTATCTTTTGAACAAAACTTCGTCCAAATTTCTAGTTATAGAACACTTCCACTCTTATAAATCAAATGTTCATCCTTTTCGGACTCTTTTTCGACCCTTCATGCCTAAGTTTGTCCAAAATGGTACAAAACTACTTTCCAGGGTTCATTAGTACCTGAACCAAACTTCGTTCAAATTTTTAGTCATAGCCAACTTCCACTTGTAGAAATCCAAAGTTCGTTCTTTTCAGACACTTTCGCGACCTTTTGTGCCTAAGTTCATCCACAATGATACAAAACTACTTTCCAAGGTTCATAAGTACCTTTTGAACCAAACTTCGTCTAAATTTTTAGTTATAGCAGACTTCCACATATAGAAATCCACAGTTCCTTCTTTTCGGACTCTTTCTCGACCTTTTGTGCCTAAGTTCATCCACAATTGTACAAAACTACTTTCAAGGTTTCATAATACCTTTTAAACCAAACTTCGTCACAATTTTTAGTTATAGCAGACTTCCACTTGTAGAATTCCAAAGTTCTTTGTTTTCGGACTCTTTCTTGACCTTTCGTGTCTAAGTTCGTCCACAATAGTACAAAACTGCTTTAAAGGGTCCATAAGTACCTTTTGAAACAAACTTCGTCCAAATTCTTAGTCATAGCAGACTTCCCCTTGTAGTAATTAAAAGTTCGTTCTTTTCGGACTCTTTCTCGACCTTTTCGGCCTAACGTCGTCTGCAATGGTACAAAACTACTTTCCAGGGTTCATAAGTACCTTTTGAACCAAACTTCGTCCAAATTTTTAGTCATAGCAGACTTCCACTTGTAGTAATCCAAAGTTCCTTCTTTTTGGACTCTTCCTTGACCTTTTTTGCCTATGCTCGTCCACAATGGTACAAAACTACTTTCAAGGGTTCATAAGTACCTTTTCAACCAAACTTCTTCCAAATTTTTAGTCATAGAACACTTCCACTTGTAGAAATCCAAAGTTCGTCCTTTCGGACTCTTTCTCGACCCTTCATATCTAAATTGGTCCACAATGGTATAACACTACTTTCCAGGGTTCATAAGTACCTTTTGAACCAAACTTCCCCCAAATATTTAGTCATAGCAGAGTTCCACTTGTAGAAATCCAAAGTACGTTCTTTTCGGACTTTTCTCGACCTTTTGTGCCTATGTTCGTCCGCACTGGTACAAAACTACTTTCTAGTGTTCATAAGTACTTTTTGAACAAAACTTCGTCCAAATATTTAATCTTAGCAGACTTTCACTTGTAGAAATCTAAAGTTCGTTCTTTTCAGACACTTTCTCGACCGTTTGTGCAAGTTCGTCCAAAATCTTACAAAACTATTTTCCAGGGTTCATAAGTACCTTTTGAACAAAACTTCGTCCAAATATTTAGTCATAGCAGACTTCCACTTGTAGAAATCCAAAGGTCGTCCTTTTCGAACTCTTTCTCGACCCTTCGTGTCTATGTTCGTCCACAATGGTACAAAACTACTTTTCAGGGTTCATAAGTACATTCTGAACGAATCTTCGTCCAAATTTTTAGTAATAGCAGACTTCCACTTGTAGAAATCAAAAGTTCGTTCTTTTCGGAATCTTTCTAGACCTTTTGTGCCTAATTTCGTCCACAATGGTACAAAACTATTATCAAGGGTTCATAAGTACCTTTTGAACCAAACTTCGTCCAAATTTTTACTCATAGCAGACTTTCACTTGTAGAAATGCAAAGTTCGACCTTTTCGGACTCTTTCTCATCTTTTTGTGCCTAAGTTTGTCCACAATGGTACAAAACTACTTTCCAGGGTTCATAAATACCTTTTGAATCAAACTTCGTCCAAATTTTTAGTAATAGCAGACTTTCACTTGTAGAAACCAAAAGTTTGTTCTTTTTAGACTCTTTCTAGACCTTTAATGCCTAATTTCGTTCAAAATTGTACAAAACTAATTTCTAGGGTTCATAAGTACCTTTTGAACCAAACTTCGTCCAAATTTTTAATCATAGTAGACTTCCATTTGTAGAAATCAAAAGTTTGTACTTTTTGGACTCTTTCTCATCCTTTTGTGCCTAAGTTAGTCCAAAATGGTACAAAACTACTTTCAAGGATTCATAAGTATCTTTTGAACCAAACTTCGTCCAAATTTTTACTCATAGCAAACTTCCACTTGCAGAAATCCAAAGTTCGTCCTTTTCGGACTCTTTCTCATCCGTTTGTGTCTAAGTTTGTCCACAATGGTACAAAACTACTTTCCAGGGTTCATAAGTACCTTTTGAACCAATCTTCATCCAAATATTTAGTAACTTATAGCAAACTTCCACTTGTAGAAACCAAAAGTTTGTTCTTTTTGGACTCTTTCTAGACCTTTCATGCTTAATTTCGTTCGGAATTGTACAAAACCATTTTCCAGGGTTCATAGGTACATTTTGAACCAAACTTCGTCCAAATTTTTCATCATAGCAGACTTCCACTTGTAGAATTCAAAAGTTTGTACTTTTCGGACTCTTTCTCGACCGTTTGTGCCTATGTTCGTTCACAATGGTACAAAACTACTTTCAAGGGTTCATAAGTACCTTTTGAAACAAACTTCGTCCAAATTTTTAGTCATAGCAGAATTCCACTTGTAGAAATAAAAATTTTGTACTTTTCGTACTCTTTCTTGACCGTTATGCCTATGTTCTTCCACAATGGTACAAAACTACTTTCCAGGGTCATACCTTTTGAACCAAACTTCGTCCAAATTTTTAGTCACAACAGACTTCCACTTGTAGAAATCCAAAGTTCGTTCTTTTCGGAGTCTTTCTCGACTTTTTGTGCCTACGTTCGTCCACAATGGTACAAAACTACTTTCCAGGGTTCATAAGTACCTTTGGAATCAAACTTCGTCCAAATTTATAGTCATGGTAGACTTCCACTTGTAGAAATCCAAAGTTTTTTCTTTTCGGACTCTTTCTCGACTTTCGTGCCTATGTTCGTTCATAATGGTACAAAACTACTTTCCAGGGTTCATAAGTTCCTTTTGAACCAAACTTCGTCCAAAGTTTTAGTCATAGAAGACTTCCACTTGTAGAAGTCCAATGTTCGTTCTTTTCGAACTCTTTCTCTACCTTTTGTGCCTAAGTTCGTTAATAATGGTACAAAACTATTTCCCAGGGTTCATAAGTACCTTTTGAACCAAACTTCGTCAAATTTTTAGTCATATCAGACTTCCACTTGTAGAAATCCAAAGTTCGTTCTTTTCGGACTCTTTCTTGACCTTTTGTGCCTAAGTTCGTCCAAAATGCAATCAGCCTGCCTCTTGCTTGCCTTAGATTAGAGCTGCAATGTACTAAAAGGAAATTCCAACTAAAGCAAAGGCTGATGTCAAACGTGACATCAAGGAAAGGAATCCCGTATTGGCTGCATCTACCGCTATAGTTAGGTAGCATAATAAGAAAAGAGAAGGTGAGCCCTAGAACGGAGAAGCTCTTCTAAAAGAGCAGGTCAGGTCCTAACCCTTCCCATGATGTGAGGATAATCTCTTCTTACTCGACTGGTAAAGGAAAAGAAATCCGAAGTTCGTTCTTTTTGTACTCTTTCTCGACTTTTTGTGCCTAAGTTCATCCACAATGTTACAAAACTACTTTCCACGATTCATAAGTACCTTTGAACCAAACTTTTTCCAAAATTTTAGTCATTGAAAACTTTCACTTGTAGAAATCTGAAGTTCGTCCTTTTTGGACTCTTTCTCGACTTTTTGTGCCTAAGTTCGTCCACAATGGTACAAAACTACTTTCAAGGGTTCATAAGTACCTTTTGAAAAAAACTTCGTCCAAATTTTAAGTCATAGCTGACTTCCATTTGTAGGAATCCAAAGTTCGTCATTTTCGGACTATTTCTCGACCTTTTGTGCCAAGGTTCGTCCATAATAGTACAAAAACTACTTTCCAGGGTTCATAAGTACATTTTGAACCAAACATTTTCCAAATTTTTAGTCATTGAAAACTTTCACTTGTAGAAATCCGAAGTTCATCCTTTTTGGACTCTTTCTCGACTTTTTGTGCCTAAGTTCGTCCACAATGGTACAAAACTACTTTCTAGGGTTCATAAGTACCTTTTGAACCAAACTTTGTCCAAATTTTTAGTCATAGCATGCTTCCATTTGTATAAATCCAAAGTTCGTTCTTTTCGGACTCTTTTTCGACATTTTATGCCTAAGTTCGTCCACAATGGTACAAAAATTCTTTCCAGGGTTCATAAGTACCTTTTGAAACAAAATTCGTCCAAAACTTTAAGCATAGCAGACTTCCACTTCAAGAAATCCAAAGTTCGTCCTTTTCGGACTCTTTCTTGACCGTTTGTGCCTAAGTTCGTCTACAATGGTAGAACACTACCTTCCAGGGTTCTTAAGTACCTTTTGAACCAAACTTCATCCAAATTATTTTCTCGTAGCAGACTTCCACTTGTGGAAATCCAAAGTTCGTTCTTTTCAGACTGTTTCTCGACCTTTTTTGCCTAAGTTTTTCCCCAATGGTACAAAACTACTTTCCACGGTTCATAAGTACCTTTTGAACCAAACTTCATGAAAATATTTTCTCATAGTAGACTTTCACTTGTGGAAATCCAAAGTTCGTTCTTTTCAGACTTTTTCTCGACCTTTTGTGCCTAAGTTTTTCCACAATGGTACAAAACTACTTTCCAGGGTTCATAAGTACATTTTAAACCAAACTTCGTCTAAATTTTTAGTCATAGCAAACTTCCACTTGTAAATCCAAAGTTCGTCCTTTTCGGACTCTTTCTTGACCTTTTGTTCCTAAGTTTATCCACAATGGTACAAAACTATTTTTCAGGGTTCACAAGTATCTTTTAAAGAAAACTTCGTCAAAATTTTTAGTCATAGCAAACTTCCACTTTGAGAAATCCAAAGTTCATCCTTTTCGGAAGCTTTCTTGTCCTTTTGTGCCTAAGTTCGTCCACAATGGTACAAAACTACTTTCCAGGGTTCATAAGTACCTTTTGAACCAAACTTCGTCCAAATTTTTAGTCATAGCCCAATTCCACTTGTAAAACATTCTTTTCGGACACTTTCTAAACCTTTTCTGCCTAAGTTCGTACATAATGGTAAAAAACTACTTTCTAGGATTCATAAGTACCTTTTGAACCAAACTTCGTCCAAATTTTTAGTCATTGAAAATTTTGACTTGTAGAATTCCAAAATTCATCCTTTCCGGACTCTTTCTCTATCTTTTGTGCCTAAGTTCGTCCACAATGGTACAAAACTACTTTCCAGGGTTCATAAGAACCTTTTGAACCGAACTTCGTCGAAATTTTCGTAATAGCAGACTTCCACTGGTAGAAATCCAAAGTTCGTCCTTTTTGGACTCTTTCTCGACCTTTTGTGCCTAAGTTCGTCCACAATGGTAGAAAACTACTTTCCCTAGTACATAAGTACCTTTTGAATTAAACTTCGTCCAAATTTTTAGTCATAGCGGACTTCCACCGGTAGAAATCCAAGTTCGTTCTTTCTGGACTATTTCTCGACCTTTTATGCCTAAGTTCGTCCACAATGGTACAAAACTACTTTCCAGGGTTCATATTTACCTTTTGAATCAAACTTCGTCCAAATTTTTAGTCATCGCAGACTTCCACTTGTAGAAATCCAAACTTTATACTTTTCGGACTCTTTCTCGACCTTTTGTGCTAAGTTCGTCCACAATGGTACAAAACTACTTTCCAGGGTTCATAAGTACATTTTGAACCAAACTTCGTCCAAATTTTTAGTCATAGCAGACTTCCACTTGTAGAAATCCAAAGTTAGTACTTTTCGGACTCTTTCTCGACCTTTTGTTCCTAAGTTTGTCCACAATGGTACAAAACTACTTTCCAGGATTAATAAGTATCTTTTGAACGAAACTTCGTTCACATTTTTAGTCATAGCAGACTTCCAGTTGTAGAAACCCAAAGTTTGTCCTTTTCGGACTTTTTCTCGACCTTTTGTGCCTAAGTTCTTCCACAATTGTTATAAACTACTTTCCAAGGTTCATCAGTACATTTTGAATCAATCTTCGTCCAAATTTTTAGTCATAGAACACTTCCACTTGTAGAAATCAAAAGTTTGTTCTTTACGGACTCTTTCTCGACCTTTTGTGCCTAACTTTGTCTACAATAGTACAAAGCATCTTTCCATGGTTCATAAGTATCTTTTGAACCAAACTTCATCCAAATTTCTAGTCGTAGGAGGAATCCACTTGTAGAAATCAAAAGTTCGTTCGTTTTGGACTCTTTCTCGACCTTTTGTGCCTAAGTTCGTCCACAATGGTACAAAACTACTTTCCAGGGTTCATAAGTACCTTTTGAACCAAACATCGTCCAAATTTTTAGTCATAGCAGATTTCCACTTGTAGAAATTAAAAGTTCGTTCTATTAAAACTCTTTTTCAACCTTTTGTTCTAAGTTCATCCATGATACAAAACTACTTTCCAGGGTTCATAAGTACCTTTTGAACCAAACTTCGTCCAAATTTTTAATTATACCAGACTTCCACTTGTAGAAATCCAAAGTTCGTACTTTTCGAACTCTTCGTCGACCTTTTGTGCCAAAGTTCATCCACAATGGTACAAAACTACTTTCCAGGGTTTATAAGTACCTTTTGAACCAAACTTCGCCCAAATATATAGTCATAGCAGACTTCCACTTGTAGAAATCCAAAGTACGTTCTTTTCGGACTCTTTCTTGACCTTTTGTGCCTATGTTCGTCCCCACTGGTACAAAACTAATTTCCAGTGTTCATAAGTACTTTTTGAACAAAACTTCGTCCAAATATTTAGTCTTAGCTGACTTTCACTTGTAGAAATCCAAAGTTCGTTCTTTTCGGACACTTTATCGACCGTTTCATGCCTAAGTTCGTCCACAATTGTACGAAACTACTTTCCAGGCTTCATAAGTACCTCTTGAACAAAACTTCGTCCAAATATTTAGTCATAGCAGACTTCCACTTGTAAAAATCCAAAGTTCGTCCTTTTCGGACTCTTTCTCGACCCTTCGTATCTAAGTTCGTCCACAATGGTACAAAACTACTTACCAGGGTTCATAAGTACATTCTGAACCAATCTTCGTCCAAATTTTTAGTAATAGCAGACTTCCACTTGTAGAAATCAAAAGTTCGTTCTTTTCGGAATCTTTCTAGACCTTTTGTGCCTAATTTCATCCAAAATGGTACAAAACTACTTTCCACGGTTCATAAGTACCTTTTGAACTTTTTCGTCCAAATTTTTAGTCATAGCAGACTTCCACTTGTAGAAATCCAAAGTTCGTCCTTTTCGGACTCTTTCTCATCTTTTTGTACCTATGTTCGTCCACAATGGTACAAAACTACTTTCCATGGTTCATAAATACCTTTTGAATCAAACTTCGTCCAAATGTTTAGTCATAGCAGGCTTCCAATTGTTGAAATCCAAAATTCGTTCTTTTCGGACTCTTTCTCGACCTTTTGGGCCTAACGTCATCCGCAATGGTACAAAACTACTTCCCAGGGTTCATAAGTACCTTTTGAACCAAACTTCGTCCAAATTTTTAGTCATAGCAGACTTTCACATGTAGAAATCCAAAGTTCCTTCTTTTCGGACTCTTCCTCGACCTTTTGTGCCTATGTTCGTCCACAATGGTACAAAACTACTTTCAAGGGTTCATAAGTACCTTTTCAACCAAACTTCATCCAAATTTTTAGTCATAGAACACTTCCACTTCTAGAAATCCAAAGTTCGTCATTTTCGGACTCTTTCTCGACCCTTCGTGTCTAAATTGGTCCACAATGGTACAAAATTACTTTCCTAGGTTCGTAAGTATCGTTTGAACCAATCTTCATCCAAATTTTTAGTAAGTAATAGCAGACTTCCACTTCTAGAAATCCATAGTTCTTTTTTTTTGGACTCTTCTCGACCTTTTGGGCCTATGTTTATCCACAATGGTACAAAAATACTTTCTAGGGTTCATAATTACCTTTTGAATCAAACTTCGTCCAAATTTTTAGTCATAGCAGACTTCCACTTGTAGAAATCCAATGTTCGTTCTTTTTGGACTCTTTCTCGACCTTTTGTGCCTAAGTTCATCCACAATGGTACAAAACTATTTTCAAGGGTTCATAAGTACCTTTCGAACCAAACTTTGTCCAAATTTTTAGTCATAGTAGACTTTCACTTGTAGAAATCCAAAGTTTGTTCTTTTTTTACTCTTTCTCGACCTTTTGTGCCTAAGTTAGTCGACGATGGTACAAAATTACTTTCCAGGCTTCATAAGTAACTTTTGAAACAAACTTCATTCAAATTTTTAGTCATAGCAGACTTCCACTTGTAGAAATCTAATGTTCATTCTTTTTTAACTCTTTCTCGACCTTTTGTGCCTCAGTTCGTCCACAATCATACAAAACTACTTTCCAGGGTTCATAAGCACCTTTTGAACCAAACTTCGTCCAAATTTTTAGTCATAGTAGATTTCCACTTGTAGAAATCAAAAGTTCGTTCTTTTCTTACTTTTTCTCAACCTTTTGTGCCTTTTGTCCAACATGGAACAAAACTACTTTCCAGGATTCATAAGTACCTTTTGAACCAAACTTCGTCCAAATTTTTAGTCATAGAAAACTTCCACTTAAAGAAATCAAAAGTTCGTTCTTTTCGAACTCTTTCTCAACCTTTTGTGCCTAAGTTTGTCCATAATGGTACAATACTACTTTCCAGGTTCTTAAGTATATTTTGAACAAAACTTCGTCCAAATTTGTAGTTATAGCAAACTTCCACTTGTTTATCCAAGTTCATCCTTTTCGGACCCTTCCTTGCTCTTTTGTGCTTAAGTTCGTCCATATTGGTACAAAACTACTTTACTCATAAGTACTTTTTTAACCAAACTTCGTCCAAATTCTTAGTCACAGAAAACTTCCAGTTAAAGAAATCAAAAGTTCGTTCTTTTTGGACTCTTTCTCGACCTATTGTGCCTAAGTACGTCCACAATGGTACAAAACTACTTTCCAAGGTTCATAAGTACCTTTTGAACACAACTTCATCCAAATTTTTAGTCATAGTTGACTTCCACTTGAAGAAATCCAAAGTTCGTTCTTTTCGGACTCTTTCTCGACCTTTTGTGCTTAAGTTCAACCGCAATGGTACAAAACTACTTTCCAAGGTTTGTAGGAACCTTTTGAACCAAACTTCGTCCAAATTTTTATTCATAGCATACTTCCATTTGTAGAAATCAAAAGTTCGTTTTTTTCGGACTCTTTATCGACCTTTTGTGCCTAAGTTCATCCACAATGGTAAAACTACTTTTTAGCGTTCATAAGTACCTTTCGTAACAAACTTCATCCATATTTTTACTCATAGCATACTTCCACTTGTAGAAATCCAAAGTTCTATCTTTTCGGACTCTTTCTCGACCCTTTGTGCCTAAGTTCGTTCACAATGGTACAAAGAGACTTTCTAGGGTTCATAAGTATCTTTTGAACAAAACTTCGTCCAAATTTTTAGTTATAGCAAACTTCCACTTGTAGAAATACAAAGTTCGTCCTTCTTGAAATTTTTCTCAACCTTTTGTGCCTAAGTATGTCCACAATGGTACAAAACTAATTTCTAGTGTTCATAAGTACGTTTTGAACCAAACTTCATACAAAATTTTTAGTCATAGCAAACTTCCACTTGTAGAAATCCAAAGTTCGTTCTTTTCGGACTTTTTCTCAACCTTTTGTTCCTAAGTTCGTCTACTATGATACAAAACAACTTACCTGAGTTCATAAGTACGTTTATAACCAAACTTCGTCCAAATTTTTAGTCATACAAGATTTCCACTTGTAGAAATTCAAAGTTCGCTCTTTTCGGACTCTTTCTCGACCTTTTGTACCTAAGTTTGTTCACAATGGTACAAAATTACTTTCCAAGGTATGAGAACCTTTTGAACCAAACATCGTCAAAATTTTTAGTCTTAGAAGACTTCCACTTGTAGAAATCCAAAGATCGTTCTTTTCAGACTCTTTCTCGACCTTTTGCACCTAAGTTCATCCACAATGGTACAAAATTACTTTCCAGGATTCATAAATACCTTTTGAACCAAACTTCGTCCTAATTTTTAGTCATAGCAGACTTCCACTTGTAGAAATCCAAAGTTTGTTCTTTCCGTACTCTTTCTCGACCTTTTGTTACTAAGTTCATCCACCATGGTACAAAACTACTTTCCAGGGTTCATTAAATTAAACTTTGTCCAAACTTTTTGTCATAGCATACTTCCACTTGTGGAAATCCAAAGTTCGTTCTTTTCGGACTCTTTATCGAACTTTTGTGCCTAAGTTCATCCACAATAGTATAAAACTACTTTCTAGGGTTCATAAGTACCTTTTGTACCAAACTTCGTCCAAATTTTTACTCATAGCATACTTCCACTTGTAGAAATCAAAAGTTCGTTCTTATTGGACTCTTTCTCGACCCTTTGTGCCTAAGTTTGTTCACAATGGTACAAATAAACTTTTTAGGGTTCATAAGTACCTTTTGAACCAAACTTTGTCCAAATTTTTAGTCATAGAAAACTTCCACTTGTAGAAATACAAAGATCGTTCTTTTCGGTCTCTTTCTCGACCTTTTGTGCCTGAGTTCATCCACAATGGTACAAAACTACTTTCCAGGGTTCATAAATACCTTTTGAACCAAACTTCTTCCTAATTTTTAGTCATAGCAGACTTCCACTTGTAGAAATCCAAAGTTCGTTCTTTTTGGACTCTTTCTCGACCTTTTGTACCTAAGTACATCCACAATGGTATAAAACTACTTTCTAGGGTTCATAAGTACCTTGTGAACCAAGGTTCGTCCAAATTTTTAAAAATAGCAGATTTCCACTTGTAGAAATCCAAAATTCGTTCTTTTTGGACACACTATCGTGCTTTTGTGCCTAACTTCGTCCACAATTGTACAAAACTACTTTCTAGGGTTCATAAGTACCTTTTGAATCAAAATTCGTAAAAATGTTTTATCATAGCAGACTTCCACTTGAAGAAATCCAAAGTTCGTCCTTTTCAGACTCTTTCTCGACCATTTTTTCTTAAGTTCATCCACAATAACAAAACTTCTTTCCAAGGTTCATAAGTACCTTTTGAACCAAACTTCGTCCAAAGTTTTAGTCATAGCAGACTTCCACTTGTAGAAACCCAAAGTTCGTTCTTTTCGCACTCTTTCTGGACCATTGTGCCTAAGTTCTTCCACAATGGTACAAAACTACTTTCCAGGGTTCATAATGACATTTTGAACCAAACTTCGTCCAAATTTTTAGTCATAGAATACTTCCACTCGTAGAAATCCAACTTTCGTTCTTTTTGGACTCTTTCTTGATCTTTTGTACTTAGCTTCACCCACAATAGTACAAAACTACATTCCCAGGTTCATAAGAACCTTTGGATTAAACTTCGTCCAAATTTTTAGTCATAGAATACTTCCACTCGTAGAAATCCAACTTTCGTTCTTTTTGGACTCTTTCTTGATCTTTTGTACTTAGCTTCACCCACAATAGTACAAAACTACATTCCCAGGTTCATAAGAACCTTTGGAAAAAAACTTTGTCAAAAATTCTAGTCGTAGCAGACATCCACTTGTAGAAATCAAAAGTTCGTTCGTTTTGGACTCTCTCTCGACCTTTTGTGCCTTAGTTCGTCCATAATGGTACAAAACTACTTTAAAGGGTTCATAAGTACCTTTTGAACCAAACTTCGTCAAAATTTTTAGTCGTAGCAGACTTCCACTTGTAGAAATCCAAAGTTCGTCCTTTTCAGACTCTTTCTCGACCGTCTGTGCCTAAGTTTGTGAACAATGGTACAAAACAACTTTCCAGGGTTCATACTTACCTTTTGAATCAAACTTCATCCAAATTCTTAGTCATAGTGGACTTCCACTTGTAGAAATTCAAACTTCGTCATTTTCGACTCTTTCTCGACCTTTTGTGCCTATGTTCATCCCCAATGGTACAAAACTACTTTCTAGGGTCCATATGTACCTTTTGAACCAAACTTCGTCCAAACTTTTAGTCATAGCAGACTTCCACTTGTAGAAATACAAAGTTCGACCTTTGCAGAATCTTCCTCGACCTTTTATGCTGTTCTAAGTTTGTTCACAATGGTACAAAACTACTTTCTTGGGTTCATTAGTACCTTTCGAACCAAACTTCGTCCAAATTTTTAGTCATAGTAGACTTCCACTTGTAGAAATCCAAAGTTTGTTCTTTTCGGACTCTTTCTCGACCTTTTGTGCCTAAGTTCGTCCACAATAGTACAAAACAACTTTCCAGGGTTCATCAATACCTTTTGAACCAAACTTCATTCAAATTTTTATTCATAGTAGACTTCCACTTGTAGAAATCCAAAGTTCGTTCTATCCAGACTCTTTCTCGACCGTTTGAGCCTAAGTTCGTCCACAATAGTACAAAACTACCTTTTGGACCAAACTTCGTCCAACTTTTTAGTCATAGCAGACTTCCACTTGTAGCAATCCAAAGTTCGTTCTTTTCGGACTCTTTCTCGACTATTTGTGCCTAAGTACGTCCACAATGGTACAAAACTACTTTTGAGGGCTCATAAGTAACTTTTGAACCAAACTTCGTCCTAATTTTTAGTCATAGTAGACTTCCACTTGTAGAAATCCAAGGTTCGTTCTTTTCGGACTCTTTCTAGACCTTTTGTGCCTTAGTTCGTCCACAATGGTATAAAACTACTTTCCAGGATTTATAAATAACTTTTTGGACCAAACTTCATCCAAATTCTTAGTCATATCAGACTTCCATTTGTAGAAATCAAAAGTTCATTCTTTTCGGACTCTTTCTCGACCCTTTGTGCCTAAGCTTGTCTACGATAGTACAAAACTACTTTTTAGGGTTCATAAGTACCTTTTGAACCAAACTTCGTCCAAACTTTTAGTCATAGCAGACTTCCACTTGTAAAAATTCAATGTTTGTGCTTTTCGGACCCTTTCTCGACCGTTTGTACCTAAGTTCGTCCACAATAGTACACAACTATTTTCCAGGGTTCATAAGTACCTTTTGGACCAAACTTCGTCCAACATTTTAGTCATAGAAGACGTCCACTTGTAGAAATCCAAAGTTCATTCTTTTTGGACTCTTTCTTGACCTTTTTTGCCTATGTACGTCCACAATGGTACAAAACTACTTTCGAGGGCTCATACATAACTTTTGAATCAAAGTTCGTCCTAATTTTTAGTCACAGCAGACTTTCGCTTGTAGAAATCCAAAGTTCGTTCTTTTCGGACTCTTTCTAGACCTTTTGTGCCTTAGTTCGTGCACAATGTTACAAAACTACTTTCCAGGATTTATAAGTACCTTTTGGACCAAACTTCGTCAAAATTCTTAGTCATATCTGACTTCCACTTATAGAAATCCAAAGTTCAGTCTTTTCTGACACTTTCTCGACCTTTTGTGCCTAAATTCGTCCACAAAGGTACAAAACTACTTTCCAAGGTTCATAAGTACCTTTTGAACAAAACTTCGTCCAAATTTTTAGTCATACAATACTTCCACTTGTAGAAATCAAAAGTTCGTCCTTTTCGGACTATTTTTCGACCCTTTGTGCCTAAGTTCTTCCAAAATGGTAAAAACCTACTTTCCAGGGTTCATAAGTACCAACTGAACAAAACTTCGTTTAAATTTTTAGTCATAGCTGACTTCTACTTCTAGAAATCCAAAGTTCGTTCTTTTCGGACACTTTCTCGACCTTTTGTGCTTAAGTTCATCCACAATGGTACAAAACTACTTTCCAAGGTTCATATGTACCTTTTGAACCACACTTCGTCCAAATTTTTTGTCATAGAATACTTCCACTTGTAGAAATCGAAAATTCGTTCTTTTCGGACTCTTTCTGGATTTTTTGTGCCTATGATCATCCACAATGGTACAAAACTACTTTCAGGGTTTATAATTACCTTTTGAATCAAACTTCATTTAAATTTTTAGTCATAGCAGACTTCCACTTGTAAAAAACCAAAATTCGTCCTTTTAAGACTCTTTCAAGACCTTTTGTGCCTAAGTTTGTCCACAATGGTATAAAACTACTTTTCAAGGTTCATAGGTACCTTTTGAACCAAACTTCGTCAAAATTTTTATTCATAGAAGACTTCTACTTGTAGAAATCCAAAGTTCGTCCTTTTCGGACTCCTTCTCGACCTTTCTTGCCTAAGTTCATCCACAATTGTACAAAACTACTTTCCAAGATTCATAAGTACCTTTTGAACCAAACTTCGTCCAACTTTTTAGTCATAGCAGACTTTCACTTGTAGAAATCCAAAGTTCGTCCTTTTCGGACTCTTTCTCGACCCTTGTGGCTATGTTCGGCCACAATTGTACAAAACTACTTTCCAGGGTTCATAACTACCTTTTGAACCAAACTTCATCCAAAGTTTTATTCACTGAAAACTTTCACTTGTAGAAATCCAAAGTTCGTCCTTTTCGGACTCTTTCTCTACCTTTTGTGCCTAAGTTCGTCCACTATGGTACAAAACTACTTTCCAGGGTTCATAAGTACCATTTGAACCCAACTTCGTCCAAATTTTTAGTAATAGCATACTTACACTTGTAGAAATCAAAAGTTCGTCCTTTTCAGACTTTTTCTCAATCTTTTGTGCCTAATTCGCCCACAATGGTAGAAACTAATTTCCAGAGTTCATAAGTACTTTTTGAACGAAAATTCGTCAAAATTTTTAGTCATAGTAGACTTCCACTTGATCCAAAGTTCGTTCTTTTCAGACTCTTTCTCGACCATTTGTACCAAAGTTCGTCCACAATGGTACAAAACTACTTTCTAGGCAATACAATTATCATTTGAACCAAACTTCGTCCAAATTTTTAGTCATAGCAGACTTGCACTTGTAGATATCAAAAGTTCATCCTTTTCGGATTCTTTTTTGTCCTTTTGTTCCTAAGTTCATCCACAATGGTACAAAACTACTTTCCAGGGTTCATAAGTACCTTTTGAACTAAACTTCATTCCAATTTCTAGTCATAGCAGGCTTCCCCTTGTAGAAATCCAAAGTTCATACTTTTCGGACTCATTATCGACCTTTGGTGCCTAAGTTCGTCCACAACGGTACAAAACTACTTTCCATGGTTCATAAGTACCTTTTTAACCAAATTTCGTCCAAATTTTAACTGTTTCTCGTCCTTTTGTGCCTAAGTTCGTCAAGAATGGTTGAAAACTACTTTCCAGGGATCATAATTACCTTTTGAACCAAACATAGTCCAAACATTCATCTTTTGAATCAATAATTCCATTTCTTATGACCATGACTTTTTTGTTGACACAATCTTTGCTCATGTGCCCAAATCCTTTGCACTTCTAACATTGAATGGAACTAGATATCTCTCTTTCCTCCTTTGAAGCTTCATTCTTTTTAGTATAGGTGCTCCCGGCTTCCACTCTTTTAGGAGCCACAAACTTCCCCTTTGCTTCATCCCTATTCACAAAACCATCCTTGTTCCAAACATTAGAATTTGAAAATGTATCAGCTAAATTATACCTCTTGGAATGTTTCTTTTCTTCTCTCAATTGTTCTTCAATTTTTATTGCATAATGATACATATCTTCCAAGTATAGTTGTGGATATCTATCAACGATATGAGCAATTTTTCAATTTAAACTCCAAGAAATCTAGATCCATTTCTTCTTCTTCTTGAATATTTGCTCTTTCTATCAAAGTTTCCATATCTTGATAATATTCAGCTACACTTTTTGTTCCCTACCTCAAATCTTGCAATTTAATTCTTAAATCTCTTTCATAATGTTTTGGAACATAGCTCTTTCTCATGACTTCTTTAAGTTATTCCCAATTTTCAATGGGATCCTCCTCTTTCCTCATTCTCTCAGATTTGAGATGTTGATACCAATTTCCCGCATGGTTAGTGAATTCGGCAATAGTAAGTTTCATCTTCTTAGTCTCACTGAATGTGTTGCAATCAAACACATGTTCTATCTTCCTTTCCCATTCCAAGTATGCCTCTGCATCCGACGTTCCACAAAATGGTGGAATTTTGAGCTTCACTCCACTATCTCTATCTTCATGGATTCTTTCTCCTCGTCTAGGGTGCATATTATTTCTTCCTCTTCCTCTCATATTTCCTCTTCCTCCAATTTTCCTTTCTTGTTCAACTAAGTCAATTACTCAATCGTCTTCTTGTAAGATTCTTTGTTGTTGTGCCCTTCTTTCTTGCCTATCTTCCCTCATCATTTCTATCATGCCTTGAATGGCTTGAAGAATAGCCATATTAGTATTTTGTATTGTGGTACTCTTTCATCCTGTGACATTTTAAAGTTAGTAATAAAAGGACCTCACCACACTTCTCACCAATTTCACTCAAGAATGCTCGTGTTTATCACTCAAGGCTTTTCTGGTACTAGGTCAAAGATGTAAGAGTTGGCTTATATTTTTGGTGCAATCTCACTAAAAGTTTGATAAAAACCAATTCAAAATGATCAACTCTCACAAACTAAGACTAGAGTAACTAAACTTAGGCTAAAAATAAAACAAATCATGATTTTTTTTTTTTCAAATGAATGACAAGAAACTTTCATGTGCTTTGNTTTTTTTTGTTACTATTTTTTTTCTTTTTTTTTTTTTGCTGACTTTTTTTTTTTCCCATTATGATCCAAAAGCTGATTTAAAGAAGTTTTCAAGACAAGTTGTAATATGTCTTGTTACAAGATATAAGCAACTGCTATGGAGAAAAAAACTAAAATAAAATAAATTGAAATAAAGTAAAGATAACACCTCTAAAGTTGGCCAAGAACGATGAACAACCTGGCTCTGATACCAAATGATAAGCGCCCGCAATGCTTGTTGGATGCAAAGCTAGAGGTCCTTCTAGGATCCTTACAAACACTCACAAAGAAAGCTACTTAGATCGAACTTATAATCTATGATGGTCACTCCTAGATCCTAAGACAACTCACTCCAAAATTAGCTTGATCAAGACTAATCCAATGAATTTATTTAAATATCAAATCTAAAGCAAGATTTGAAAGAAAAAGACAACACCAAAGGGTGGAATAAGCACAAGCTCTTTACTATTGATAATCTGAGTTTTGAAGAACATTACAAGCCATTTTATAGGCCAAATGGTCGTGGATAGACCAAGAAACTCAAAAGTCATTCAATGATCAAGAAGAAAAGAGAACTTGTTCCTAACTTCAAGATTTCAAACTCTCCACAATCTAATTGATCAAACTAGATTTAATACATGCATTCTAAACACAATAATGCAAAGAAAAAGCATAAAACTTGAGAGAATAAATTCTAATGAAATTTCATTCAAATTCAACGTCTTGTTCTAAATGTGGAGATTACAACCCTATTTAAACTAATTGAATAGACAGCATGAAAAGGTGCAACTTTTCACCTATAGTGGCTACATTCATCTAATACCCTTTCAGCTACTCTAATAAATTTAAATTCATAACATTAAATAAATACATCGGATGGGAATAATGTAAATGAATATGAATTTTTAGATTCATGATGGCTTTTGGATGACCAAGTGACTCTTGGAGCTTCAATGGTTACAACTCTTCACCTTTGATTAGAAACTTATCTTCAAAGTAAGCATTTAATCCTACGAGAAGTCTTTTAGCTCTAGCTCATCATTGGTTTTTGGGACATAATGATTGAATCATGATTTGATTGACTTGGAAAGCTCCCCCACAGATTTTCAGCATGTGCTTCGATTGAGCTGGATTGAGCTTGTTGAGCTTCATTTTTTTCTTGTAAAACCTCATGTTCTCCTATGATGGTCAGCTCCTTATCATTCTCCCCTTCTTCAAGAAGATCCATCCTCGAATCTTTAAGATCGCCTTGTAAAGCAACTTTGTAATCATTGTCTCGAATTTTGGAAAGAAGTTTGAAAGGCTTGTCTTCTCCAAAATCAAATGTGAAATTTCTTTGAAGAGCACTCCTCCCCATTCGTCGCTGTTTGAATCTTTCAAACTTGATGCTCCAATTTGCTTTTGATGAATCATAAAAATAATACGGAAAATAATAAGAAAGAACTGAGTTAGAACAATAATCTCACTCTCATGATCTTTTTCACTCTATTTTTTTTTCATTTTCCCTCTTAATCACACTATCTTCTTTCAAGAAAGAGAATAATACAAAGAAAAAGCATAAAGTTTAAGAGAATAAACTCTAATGAAATTTCATTCAAATTCAAAGTGTTGTTCTTTAAATGTAGAGATTACAGCCTTATTTAAACTAATTGAATAGACACCATGAAAGGATGCAACCTTTCAGTTACATTGACTACATTTATCTAACACCCTTTCAACTAAATGTAAATTAATAACATTAATTAAATACATGGGATGTTAATAATGTAAATGAATCTGAATTTTTAGATTCATGCTGGCTTTTGAATGACCAAATGTCTCTTGGAGCTTCAATGATTGCAACTCTTCACCGTTGGCTGGAAATTTATCTTCCAAGCAAGCATTTAATCCTTTCAGAAGTCTTTTAGCTCTACTCACCATTGGTTTATAGGGCATAATGATTGCCTCATGTTTTGATTGACTTGGAAAGCTCTCCCATGGTTTCGACAAGTAGAAACCAAAAGTTCATTAATCTTGGACTCTTTCTAGACGTTTTGTGTCAAAGTTCGTCCACACAGGTACAAAACTCCTCTATAGGGTTCATAAAGATCTTTTGAACCAAATTTCATCCAAATTTGGATTTGGAACACATTTCAACATGTAGAAACTAAAGTTCGTCCCTTTCAGACTCTTTCTTAACATTTTGTGCCGAGGTTCATTGAGACAGGTACAAAACTCCTTTCCAAGGTTCATATGTACCTTTTGAACCAAAGTTCGTTCAAATTTGGAATTATAGCTGACTTCGACATGTAAAAAGCCATGGTTCGTCCTTTCTGGACTCTTTCTTCACCTTTTGTGTCTAAGTTCGTCCACCTTTTGCCGAGGTTCATTGAGACAGGTACAAAACTCCTTTCCAAGGTTCATAAGTACCTTTTGAACCAAATTTGGACTGAGATCACATTTCGACACGTAGAAACTCAAAGTTTGTCCTTTTCGGACTGTTTCTTGACCTCTTGTGTCAAAGTTCGTCCACATACAAAATTCCTTTCTACGGTTCATATACCTTTTGAACAAAACTTCGTCAAAATTTTGACTTGGAGCATATTTCAACAAGAAGAAACCCAAAGTCCGTCATTTTTGGACTCTTTCTTGAACTTTTGGTCCAAAGTTCATCCATACAGGTACAAAACAATGTCTACGGTTCATAAGTAACTTTTAACCAAACATCGACCAAATTCAGACTGAGATCACATTTCGACACGTAGAAACCCAAAGTTCATCCTTTCTGGACTCTTTCTTGACATTTTGTGTCAAAGTTTGTTCACACAGGTACAAAACACCTCTCCAGGGTTCATAAGTACCCTTTGAACGAAAGTTTGCCCAAATTATGAATTATAGCAGACTTTGAGTAGAAATCCAAAGTTCGTCCTTTTCGGACTCTTTCTTGACTTTTTTTGCCTATGTTCGTCCATACTGGTACAAAACTCCTATCCATAGTTCATAAGTATCTTTTGAATAGAACTTCTTCCAGATTTGGACTTGGACACATTTCGACAAGTAGAAACCCAAAGTTCGTTCTTCTTGTGTCAAAGTTAGTCCACACAGGTACAAAACTCCTCTCTAGGGTTGATATTAATCTTTTGAACAGAACTTCTTCTAAATTTGGACTCGGACACATTTTGACATGAAGAAGCCCAAAGTTCATCCTTTTTGTGTCAAAATTAGTCCACACAGGTACAAAACTCCTTTTTTGGTTCATATGAACTCCTTTTTTGGTTCATATGAATCTTTTTAACCAAGCTTCGTCCAAATTTGAACTTGGAGCATATTTCGGCCAGTAGAAACCCAACGTTCGTCATTTTTGGACACTTTCTTGAACTTTTGGTCCAATGTTCATCCATAAAGGTACAAAACAATTGTCTAGGGTTCATAAGTAACTTTTATATCAAACTTAAAAAAAAAATCAAACTAAGACCACATTTCGACATGTAAAAACCCAAAGTTCATCATTTTTGGACTATTTCTACTTTTGTGTCAAAGTTAGTCTACACAGGTACAAAAATCCTCTCTAGGTTTGATAAGTATCTTTTGAACAGAACTTCTTCCAGATTTGTACTTGGACACATTTCGACAAGTAGAAACCTAAAGTTCGTCCTTCTTGTATCAAAGTTAGCCCACACAGGTACAAAACTCCTCTTTAGGGTTGATATCTTTTAAACAGAACTTCTTCTAAATTTGGACTCGGACACATTTCGACATGAAGAAACCCAAAGTTCATCCTTTTTGTGTCAAAATTAGTCCACACTAGTACAAAACTCCTTTCTGGGTTGATATGAATCTTTTTCACCAAACTTCTTTCAAATTTGGACTTGGAGCATATTTCGACCAGTAGAAACCTAAAGTTTGTCATTTTTGGACTCTTTCTTGAGCTTTTGGTCCAAAGTTCATCCATACAAGTACAAAAATTTTGTCTACAGTTCATAAGTAACTTTTAAACCAAACTTCGAGCAAATTCGGACTAAGATCACATTTTGACTTGTAGAAACCCAAAGTTCGTCCTTTTCAGACTCTTTCTAGACCTTTTGTGTCAAAGTTCGTCCACATAGGTACAAAACTCCTCTCTAGGGTTCATAAGTACCCTTTGAACCAAAGTTCACAAAAATTTGGANTCAAAGTTCGTCCACATAGGTACAAAACTCCTCTCTAGGGTTCATAAGTACCCTTTGAACCAAAGTTCACAAAAATTTGGAATTATAGCAAATTTCGACATGTAAAAACCCAAAGTTCGTCCTTTTCAGACACTTTCTTGACCTTTTGTGTCTATGTTCGTCCACACTGGTAGAAAACTCCTCTCTAGGGTTCATAAGTATCTTTTGAACCAAACTTCTTCAAATTTGGACTTGGAGCACCTTTCAACAAGTAGAAACCCAAAGTTCGTCCTTTTTGTGTCAAAGTTAGTCCACACAGGCACAAAACTCCTCTCCAGGGTTGATAAGTATCTTTTGAACAGAACTTCTTCTAAATTTGACTGGGGCAGATTTGGACATGTAGAAACCCAAAGTTCATCCTTTTTATGTCAAAGTTAATCCACATATGTACAAAACTCCTTTCCAGGGTTGATATGTATTTTTTTAACCAAACTTCATCCAAATTTGGACTTTGAGCATATTTTGACCAATAGAAACCGAAAGTTCGTCATTTTTGGACTCTTTCTTGAACTTTTGGTCCAATGTTCATCCATACAGGTACAAAACTCATGTCTAGGGTTCATAAGTAACTTTTATACCAACTTCAACAAAATTCGGACTAAGACCACATTTCGACACGTAAAAACCCAATATTCATCCTTTTTGTACTCTTTCTTTATGTCAAAGTTCATCCACACAGGTCCAAAACTCCCCTCCAGAGTTCATAAGTAACTTTTGAACTAAACTTCATCTAAATCTGGACTTGGAGAACATTTCGACAGGTAGAAACCCAAAGTTCGTCCTTTTCGGACTCTTTCTTGAAATTTTGTGCCAAGGCTCATCCATACAGGAACAAAACTCTTTTCCAAGGTTCATAAGTAACTTTTGAACCAAAGTTCTTCCAAATTTAAAATTATAGCACACTTCGACATGTAGAAACCCAAAGTTCGTCCTTTTCGAACTCTTTCTTGACCTTTTGTTTCTATGTTCGTCCACACTATTACAAACTCCTCTCCAGGGTTCATAAGTATCTTTTGAACCAATCTTCTTCCAAATTTAGACTTGGAGCACATTTCGACAAGAAGAAACCCAAAGTTCATTCTTTTTAGTCTCTTTCTTTATTCTTTCTTCCGAAGTTCGTCCACATAGGTACAAAATTCTTTTCTAGGGTTCATAAGTACCTTTCGAACCAAACTTCATCCAAGTTTTGACTCGGAGCACATTTTGACAAGTAGAAACCCAAAGTTCGTGATTTTTGGACTCTTTTTGTACCATTTGGTCCAAAGATCATTCATATAGGTAAATAACACTTGTCCAGTTGATAAGAAGCTGACCATCATTGGATAACACGAAGTGTTACAAGAGAAAAATGAAGCTCAATAAGCTCAATCCAGCTCAATCGAAGCTCATGCTGAAAATCCAAAATTTTCAAGTCAATCTAATCATGAGGCAATCATTATGCCCTATAAACCAATGGTGAGCTAGAGATAAAAGACTTCTGAAAGGATTAAATGCTTTCTTTGAAGATAAGTTTCCAGCCAATGGTGAAGAGTTGCAATCATTGAACCTCCAAGAGACATTTGGTCATCCAAAAGCCATCATGAATCTAAAAATTCAGATTCATTTACATTATTAACATCCCATGCATTTAATTAATGTTATGAATTTACATTTATTAGAGTAGTCAAAAGGGTATTAGATGAATGTAGCCAATATAGGTGAAAGGTTGCACCCTTTCATGGTGTTTATTCAATTAGTTTAAATAGGGCTGTAATCTTCACATTTAGGACAAGACTTTGAATTTGATTGAAATTTCATTAGAGTTTATTCTCTCAAGCTTTATGTTTTATTTTTGTATTCTTGTGTTTAGAATGCATGTATTAGAACTTTAAATCTAGTTTGATCAATTAGATTGTGGAGAATTCGAAATCTTGAAGTTTCTACAAGTTTTCCTTTCTTCTTGATCATCGATCAATCTTCCAAGTTAAATCTGTTTAGCTTTCTTAGGGTTGCTTACTAAATAGTTAATTGGGGTTATTCTTATTACTGTTGTGGGGGTTCACTTTGTTGTGCACTTGTTGGAAATTTTTTTTTTAAACAAAGAAGTGAAAAAAAAAGTTATGGAAAAAAAAACTCTTATTGTTTTCTTGTGACCTTTCATTTTCTTCTATTTATCCTTCATATTTAAGTGTACTTGCTGGAAAAATTTGAAAAAAAAAAATCTTTTGCATCTTTCCATATCTTTTTTTTAAAAAAAAAAATTGAGATTTTGTGACTTTTTGCATTCTATGCTATATTGGAATTTCTTGCATGATTCTCATAAGAATACTTGCTGAAAGTTTGAGATATTAGAAAATCTTACACTATGTTTCACAAAAGAAGACATCATTGAGGTTGCAAGAACAAGGAAGAATCGAGTCAACCAACCTATTCCAAGTCAAGAAGATTTTCCAATATTTGAAGATGAGCAACCAATTCACATTGATGGAGATCAATCTCAAGTCGACGAGGAAGATACCAATGGTGAGGTTGCTGAGGTGAACAAGGAGATATTTGAATTATGTGTTGAGATGAATGATTATGATCATCAAAGTTTGAGAGAGGAATCAAAGGGCAAAGTAGTTATGGAGAGTGATGAGATACTTGTAGTATGTGAGGTCATGAAAAACTCTGTAAAGCAAAGTGAAGACAGTTTCTAGACAGAAAATGAACAAAAGTGAGACATGGGTGATAAAAACAAAAGAAGATAGTGTGATTAAGAGGAAAAAAAAGATTTGATATGTTTAGAGTCAAAGCTCTGATACCAAATGATAAAGAGAACTACCTCAATCATGTATGAGAACCCCCCCCCTTTATTCTAGATGAACCCCCACAACGATAATAAGAATAACCCTCAATAAACAAAATGATAACAATCCCAAGAAAGCTAAACAGATTTGGCTTAAAATGAACATCGATGATCAAGAAGAAAGGAGAACTTGTTCCTAAATTCAAGAATTCGAACCCTCCATAATCTAATTGATCAAACTAGATTGAAAGTTCTAATACATACATTCTAAACACAAGAATACAAAGAAAAAGCATAAAGCTTGAGAGAATAAACTCTAATGAAATTTCATTCAAATTCAAAGTGTTGTTCTTTAAATGTAGAGATTGTAGCCCTATTTAAACTATTGAATAGACACCATGAAAGGATGCAACCTTTCAGTTACATTGACTACATTCATCTAACACCCTTTCAACTACTCTAATAAATGTAAATTAATAACATTAATTAAATACATGGGATGTTAATAATGTAAATGAATCTGAATTTTTAGATTCATGATGGCTTTTGGATGACCAAATGTCTCTTGGAGCTTCAATGATTGCAACTCTTCACCGTTGGTTGGAAACTTATCTTCAAAGAAAGCATTTAATCCTTTCAGAAGTCTTTTAGCTCTAGCTCATCATTGGTTTATAGGGCATAATGATTGCCTCATGATTAGATTGACTTGGAAAGCTCTCCCATAGATTTTCAGTATGAGCTTCGATTGAGCTGGATTGAGCTTGTTGAGCTTCATTTTTCTCTTGTAACACTTCGTGTTATCCTATGATGGTCAGCTTCTTATCACCAGTGTTCATAAGTATGTTTTAAACCAAACTTCAACCAAATTTGAACTGAGAGCACATTTCGACAAGTAAAAACCCAAAGTTTGTACTTTTTCTACTCTTTCTTGACCTTTTGGTTCAAAGTTCGTCCACACAAATACAAAACTCCTCTCCAGGGTTCATAAATATCTTTTGAACCAAACTTCGTCCAAATTTGGACTTGCAACATTTCGACAAGTTTAAACATCTCTTCATCCTTTTCAACTCTTTCTTGACGTTTTGTGACAAGGTTCATCCAAACAAGTACAAAACTCCTTTCCAAGGTTCATAAGTACCTTTTGAACCAAAGTTCATCCATAATTTTCAATTATAGCTGAATTCAACATAAAACTTTGGTCTCAAAATTATTTGTCGGTTCTTGTGAATTTGCTAGTTTTTGAAGATGTAGTGTGAATGCCTCTTGAATCTTCTTTGCCTTGCTTCTTATAATTGGTCCTTTAGGTACATGGAATGGTTCAATGGTTGAATTCACATCATTCATCCACACAGGGACAAAACTAATGTCTAGCGTTCATATGTATCTTTTGAACCAAATTGATTTTCAATTTGCATGTGGAGCACATTTCGACAAGTAGAAACCCAAAGTTTGTCATTTTTCGTCTCGTTCTTTACCCTTTGTGTTAAAGTTCGTCCAAATAGGTACAAAAGTCCTTTCTCGAGTTCATAAGTAGTTTTGAACCAAACTTCGTTCAAATTTTGACTTGGAGCACATTTCAACAAGTAGAAACCCAAAGTTCGTCATTTTTGGACTCTTTATTGAGCTTTTCATCCAAAGTTCTGCCATACAGGTACAATGCTCCTGTCTAGTGTTCATAAGTAAGTGTCAAACCAAACATTGACCAAATTTGGACTGAGAGCACATTTCGACACGTAGAAACCCAAAGTTTGTCCTTTTCCATCTCTTTCTTGACCTTTTGTGTCAAAGTTCGTCGGCACGGGTACAAAACTCCTCTCTAGGGTTCATAAGTATCTTTTGAACCAAACCTCGTTCAAATTTGGACTTGGAGCATATTTCAACAAGTAGAAATCCAAAGTTCATCCCTTTCAGTCTCTATCTTTACCCTTTGTGCAAAAGTTCAACCACATAGGTACAAAACTCTTTTCTAGGATTCATAAGTATCGTTTGAATCAAACCTCGTCCAAATTTGGACATGGAGCACATTTCGACAAGTAGAAACCCAAAGTTCGTCCTTTTCGGATTTTTTGTTGACATTTTGTGCCAAGGTTTATCCACATGCCACAAAACTCCTTTCAGAGTTCATAAGTACCTTTTGAACCAAAGTTCGTCCAAATATGGAATTATGGCAGACTTCGAGATGTAGAAACCAAAAGTTTGTCCTTTTCAGACTCTTTCTTGAGATTTTGTGTCTAAGTTCCTCCACACTAATACAAAACTCCTCTCCAAGGTTCATAAGTATCTTATGATCCAAACTTCTTCGAAATTTGGACTAGGTGCACATTTAGTCCCAAAGTTTGTTCGTTTTAGACTCTTTCTTTACCCTTTGTTTCAAAGTTCATGCACATAGGTACAAAATTCCTTTCCAGGGTTCATAAGTACCTTTTGAACCAAACTTCATCCAAATTTTTACTACGAGCACATTATGTCAACTAGAAACCCAAAGTTTTGTAACTTTTACTCTTTCTTGACCTTTTATTTCAAAGTTCATCCAAACAGTTACAAAGCTCTTGTCCAGGGTTCATAAGTAACTTTTAGACCAAACTTCGAACAAATTTGGACTAAAGCACATTTTGACATGTAGAAACCCAAAGTTCGTCCTTTTCTGACTCTTCCTTGACCTTTTGTATCAAAGTTCGTCCACACAAGTACAAAACTCCTCTCTAGGGTTCATAAGTATATTTTGAACCAAACTTCTTCCAAAGTTGGACTTGGAGCATATTTCGACAAGTAGAAATCTAAAGTTCAGCTTTTTTAGTCTATTTTTTTAGCCTTTTTGCCAAAATTCGTCCACATAGGTACAAAATTCTTTTCTAGGGTTCATTACCTTTTGAATCAAACTTCATTCAAATTTTGACTTGGAGCACATTTCGACAAGTAGAAACCCAAAGTTCGTCATTTTTAGACTCTTTCTTGACCTTTTGGTCCAAAGTTTATCCATAGTGGTATAAAACTCCTGTCCAGTGTTCATAAGTATCTTTTGATTAGAACATCGTCCAAATTTGGACTCGGACACATTTCGACAAGTAGAAACCAAAAGTTCGTCATTTTCAAACTCTTTCTTTATATTTTGTGCCAATGTTCATCCACACAAGCACAAAACTCCTTTCCAGGGTTCATATGTATCGTTTCAACGAAACTGCTTCCAAATTTATACTTGAAGCACATTTCGACAAGGTAGAAAGCCAATTCATTTTTTTTTAGTCTCTTTCTTTACTCTTTGTGCCAAAGTTCGTCCACATAGGTATAAAATTCCTTTCAGTTCATGAGTACCTTTTGAACATAACTTTGTCAAGATTTATACTTGTAGCACATTTCAACAAGTAGAAACCCAAACTTCATCAATTTTGGACTCTTTCTTGACCTTCTGGTCCAGAGAGACCATGCAAGTACAAAACTCTTGTCAAGCATTCATAAGTAACTTTTAAACCAAACTTAGATCAAAGTTGAACTGAGAGCACATTTCGACATGTAGAAACCCAAAGTTCGTCCTTTTCCGATTCTTTCTTAACCTTTTGTGTCAAACTTAGTCTACACAGGTACAAAACTCCTCTCCAGGGTTCATAAGTATCTTTTGAACAAAACTTTGTCCATATTTGACTTGGAGGACATTTCAACAAGTAGAAACCCAAAGTTCGTCCTTTTTAATCTCTTTCTAACCTTTTGTGCCAAGTTTGACAACATAGATAAAACACTCCTTTCTAGGGTTCAAAAATACATTTTGAACCAAACTTCATCCAAATTTTTACTTGGAGCGCATTTCGACCAATTTAAACCAAAGTTCGTAATTTTTGGACTATTTCTTGACCTTTTGGTCCAAAGTTCATTCATACAAGTACAAAACTCCTTTCCAGGGTTCATAAGTAACTTTTAAACCAAACATCGATCAAATTTGGACTGAGAGCACATTTCAACACGTAAACCCAAAGTTTGTCGTTTTCAAACCCTTTCTTGACCTTTTGTGTCAAAGTTTGTGCACACAAGTACAAAACTCCTCTCCAAGGTTCATAAGTATCTTTTGAACGAAACTTCATCTAAATTTGGACTTGGAGCACATTTCGACAAGTAGAAACCCAAAGTTCATCCTTTTTGGACTCTTTCTTGACATTTTGTGCCAAAGTTCATCCACACAGGTACAAAACTTCACTTTAGGGTTCATAAGTATCTTTTGAACCAAACTTCTTCTAAATTTGGACTTGGAGCACATTTCGACAAGTAGAAACCCAAGTTCATCTTTTTTGAGTCAAAGTTAGTCCACACAGGTACAAACTCCTCTCCAGGGTTGATAAGTATCTTTTGAACAGAACTTCTTCTAAATTTAGACGGATATATTTTGACAAGTAGAAATCTAAAGTTCGTCCTTTTATGTGTCAGAGTTAGTTCACACAGGTACAAAACTCTTTTCTGGGTTGATATGTATCTTTTTAACCAACTTCTTCCAAATTTAGACTTGGAGCACATATCGACAAGTAGAAACCGAAAGTTCGTCATTTTTGGACTCATCCTTGAATTTTGGTCCAAAGTTCATCCATACATGTACAAAAGTCCTGTCTACGGTTCATAAGTAACTTTTAAACCAAACTTCGACTGTACAAAAGTCCTATCTACGGTTCATAAGTAACTTTTAAACCAAACTTCGACCAAATTCAGACCGAGGTCACATTTCGACACGTATAAACCTAAAGTTCGTCATAAGTACCCTTTGAACCTAAGTTCGCCCAAATTTGAAATTATAGCAGACTTCGACATGTAGAAACCAAAAGTTTGTCATTTTTGGACTCTTTCTTGACCTTTTGTGTCTATGGTCGTCCATACTGGTACAAAACTCCTCTTCAGGGTTCATAAGTAGAAAGCTAAAGTTCGTCTTTTTTTGGTTCTTTACCCCTTGTGCCAAAGTTCGTCGACATAGGTACAAAATTCCTTTCTATGGTTCCTAAATACCTTTTGAACCAAACTTTGTTCAAAATTTTACTTGGAGCACATTTCGACAAGTAGAAACCCAAAGTTCATCCTTTTCAAATTCTTTCTTGACCTTTTGTGTCAAAGTTCGTCCACACAGGAACATAAGTCCTCTCCAAGATTCCTAAGTATCTTTTGAACCAAACTTCATCCAAATTTGGACATGGAGTACATTTCGACAAGTAGAAACCCAAAGTTCGTCCTTTTTAGTCTCGTTCTTTACCGTTTGTGCCAAAGTTCGACCATATCGGTACAAAATTCCTTTCTAGGGTTCATAAGTACCTTTTGAACCAAACTTCGTCCAAATTTTGACTTGGAGCACATTTGACAAGTAGAAACCCAAAGTTCATCCTTTTTAGTCTCTTTGTTTACCCTTTGTGCCATTGTTCGTCCACACGGGTACAAAACTCCTTTCTAGGGTTCATTAGTACCTTTTGAACCAAAGTTTGTCAAAATTTGGAATTATAGTAGGCTTCGATAGGTAGAAACCCAAAGTTCGTCCTTTTCAGACTCTTTCTTGACCTACTGTGTCTAAGTTCATCCACACTGTACTTTTCTGCTCTCTAGGTTCCATAAGTATCTTTTGAACCAAACTTCTTCCAAATTTGGACTTTGAATATATTTTGACAAGTAGAAACCCAAAGTTCGTTCTTTTTAGTCTTGTTCTTTACCCTTTGTGCCAAAGTTCGACCACATAGGTACAAAATTCTTTTCTGTTCATAAATACCTTTCTAACCAAACTTCATCAAAATTTACACTTAAAGCACATTTCGACAAGTTTAAACCCAATGTTTGTCATTTTTGGACTCTTTCTTGACCTTTTGGTCCAAAGTTTATCCATACAGGTACAAAACTCCTATCTAAAGTTCATATGTAACTTTTCTGACTGAGAGCACATTTCGACACCTAGATACTCAAAGTTCATCCTTTTCGGATTCTTTCATGACCTTTTCTACTCTTCAAAATGTGCTCCAAGTCCAAATTTGGATGAAGTATGGTTCAAAAGATACTTATGAACCCTGGAGAAGAGTTTTGTACTTGTTTTGACAAACTTTGACTCAAAAGGTCAAGAAAGTGTGCGAAAAGGATGAACTTTGGGTTTCTATGTGTCAAAATGTGCCCTCAATCCAAATTTGGTCGAAGTTTGGTTTAAGAGTTACTTATGAACCCTGGACAGGAGTTTTGTACACTGATAAGCTTTGAACCAAAAGGTCAAGAAAGAGTCCAAAACTGACAAACTTTGTGTTTCTACTTATCGAAATGTGCTCCATGTTAAAATCTGGACGAAGTTTGGTTCAAAAGGTACTTATGAACCCTAGAAAGATTTTGTACCTATGTGAACAAACTTTGAAACAAGAGGTCAAGAAACAGTCCGAAAATGACGAAAATTGGGTTTCTACGTGTCGAAATGTGATCTCAATCCAAATTTGGTCGAAGTTTGGCTTAAAAGTTACTTTTGAACCCTCGACAGGAGTTTGTACCTATATGGATGAACTTTGGATCAAAAGGTCAAGAAAGAGTCTGAAAGCGACGAACTTTGGCTTTCTACATGATGAAGTCTTCTACATTTCCAAATTTTGAAGAACTTTGGTTCAAAAGGTACTTAGAAACCCTGGAAAGGAAGTTTCTACTTGTGTGGATGAACCTTGGCACAAAATGTCAAGAAAGAGTCCGAAAAGGACAAACTTTGGGACTCTACTTGTCGAACTGTGCTCCAAGTCAAAATTTGGAAGCAGTTTGATTCAAAAGATACTTATGAAGCCTGGAGAGGTGTTTTGTACCTGTGTGGACGAACTTTGACACAAAAGGTCAATAAAGAGTCCGAAAAGGACAAAGTTTGGCTTTCTACGTCTTGAAATGTTCTCTACATCCAAATTTGATCAATGTTTCGTTTAAAAGTTACTTATGAACCCTAGACAGGAGTTTTGTACCTATGTGGATGAACTTTGGATCAAAAGGTCAAGAAAGAGTCCAAAAATGATGAACTTTGGATTTTTACTTATCCAAATGTGTTCCAAGTCCAAATTTGGGCGAAGTTTGTTCAAAAGATACTTATGAACCCTAGAAAAGAATTTTGTGCCTATGTGGACGAACTTTGGCACAAAGGGTAAAGAAAGAGACTAAAGAGGACACTTTTGGTTTCTACTTGTCGAAATGTGCTCCAATTCCAACTTTTGAAGAAGTTTGGTTCAAAAGATATTTCTGAACTTTGGAGAGGAGTTTGTACTAATGTGAATGAACATAGACACAAAAGGTCAAGAAAGAGTCCGAAAGGGACAAACTTTAAGTTTCTACATGTGGAAGTTTGTTATAATTCCAAATTTGAACGAACTTTGGTTCAAAAGGTACTTATGAACCTTGGACAGGAGTTTGTACTTAAGTGGATGAACCTTGGCACAAAATATCAAGAAAGAATCCGAAAAGGACGAACTTTGGGTTTCTACTTGTCGAAATGTTTTCCAAGTCCAAATTCGGAAGAAGTTTAGTTCAAAAGATACAATGAACCCTTGATAGGAGTTTTGTAACTTTGTGGACGAATTTTGACACAAATGGTCAAGAAACCATTCGACAAGGACGAACATTGGATTTCTACGTGTCAAAATGTGCTCTATATCCAAATTTGGTCGAAATTTTGTTTAAAAGTTACTTATGAACCCTGAATAGGAGTTTTGTACCTGTATAGACGAACTTTGGACCAAAAGATCAAGAAAGAGTTTAAAAATGATGAACTTTTGGTTTCTACTTGTCGAAATGTGCTCCAAGTCAAAATCTGGACAAAGATTGGTTCAAAAGGTACTTACGAACCCTAGAAAGGAATTTTGTACCTATGTGGAGAAGTTTGACACAAAAGGTCAAGAAATAGTTTGAAAAGGACGAACTTTGGGTTTCTATGTGTCAAAATGTGATCTCTATCCAAATTTGGTCGAAGTTTGCTTCAAAAGTTACTTATGAACCCTCAACAGGAGTTGTGTACTTGTATGGATGAACTTTGGACCAAAAGGTCAAGAAAGAATCCTAAAATGACGAACTTTGGTGATAAAGAGAACTACCTCAATTACGTATGAGTACCCCCCTCCCCACCTCCCTACCCCCCGTGCGCACGTTTATTCTAGGTGAACCCTCACAACGATAATAAGAATAACTAACCCCCAATAAACAAAATGATAACAACCCCAAGAAAGCTAAACAGATTTGGCTTTGAAGATTGATTGATGATCAAGAAAAAAGGAGAACTTGTTCCTAACTTCAAGATTTCAAACTCTCCATAATCTAATTGATAAAACTAGATTGAAAGTCCTAAATCATGCATTCTAAACACAAGAATACAAAGAAAAGCATAGAGCTTGAGAGATAAACTCTAAGGAAATTTCATTCAAATTCAAAGTGTTGTTCAAATGGCCAAAGTACATAGGTATATATAGAAAAGACAGTTTGAAAGGACATAACTTTTTACCCAATGACTAGGTTCAACAAAAACTCTTCAACTACATACATGAACCTTAATGAATGTAAATATATTGAAATAAATTAATACATCAAGCATTAAACATGTGGATGAATCTGAATTTCCAGATTCATTAGGACTTTTGGGTGTCCAAGTGACTCTTGAGCTAGAAGGGTTGCAAAACTTCATGATGGGTTAGAAATTTAGCTTGGAAGCAAGCATTTAATCCCTCTTCAAGTCTTTTAGCTCTAGCTCTTGTCATTTGTCCTTGAGGCATAATGATGGCCTCATGATTGGATTGTCTTGGAAAGTTCTACCCTGGATTTTCAGCATGAGCTTTAATTGAGCTAGTTGGAGCTTGGTGAGCTTCATTTGAGTTGGTTTGATCTTGTTGAGCTTCTCGGTTGGTCAGCTCCTTATCATTTGGGTTTCTACTTGTCGAAATGTGCACCAAGTCAACATCTGGACAAAGTTTGTACAAAAGGTGCTTATGAACCCTAGAAAGGGATTTTGTACCTATGTAGATGCAATTTGGCACAAAGAGTAAAGAAAGACACTAAAAATGACAAACTTTGGGTTTCTACTTGTCGAAATGTGCTCCAAGTCCAAATTTGGAAGAAGTTTGGTTCACAAGATACTTATGAACCCTAGCGAGGAGTTTTGTATCAGTGTGGATGAACTTAGACACAAAAGGTCAAGAAAGAATCCAAAAAATTTAGGTTTCTACATGTCAAAGTCTTATAATTCCAAATTTGGACGAACTTTGGTTCAAAAGGTACTTATGAACCCTGGAAAGGAGTTTCGTACCTGTATCGATGAACCTTGGCACAAAATGTTAAGAAAGCATCCGAAAGGGACGAACTTATGCTTTCTACTTGCCGAAATGTGCTCCAAGTCCAAATTTGAACGAAGTTTAGTTCAGAAGATACTTATGAACCCTAGAGAGGATTTTCGTACCTGTGTGGATGAACTTTGACACAAAAAGTCAAGAAAGAGTCTGAAAATGACAAACTTTGAGTTTCTACGTGTCAAAATTTGCTCTCAGTTCAAATTAGGTCGAAGTTTAGTTTAAAAGTTACTTATGAACCCTGGACAGGAGTTTTGAACCTATGTTGATGAACCTTGGCACAAAATATCAAGAAAGAGTCTGAAAAGGACAAACTTTGGATTTCTACTTGTCGAAATGTGCTCCAAGTCCAAATTTGGACGAAGTTTGGTTCAGTGATAAGTGCCCGCAATGCTTGTTGGATGCAAAGCTAGAGGTCTTTCTAAGATCTTTACAAACACTCACAAAGAAAAGCTACTTAGATCGAACTTAAAATCTATGATGGTCATTCTTAGATCCTAAAACAACTCACTCCAGAATTAGCTTAATCAAGACTAATCTAATGAATTGATTTAAATATCAAATCTAAAGCAAGATTTGAAAGAAAAAGACAACACCAAAGGGTTGAATAAGCACAAGCATTTTACTATCAATAATCTGAGTTTTGAAGAACGATACAAGCCATTTTATAGGCCAAATGGTCGTGGATAGACCAAGAAACTCAAAAGTCATTGCAAATTGTAGAAAATAACACCTAGAAACTTGAAACTTAATTGCATACTAAATTATAAGTCAAAATGCAAAACTAGGAATGTAGAAAGTCTTCAAATTGCCTTCAAATGGTCTCAAAATTATTTTTCGGTTCTTGTGAATTTTCTAGTTTTTGAAGATGTAGTGTGAATGCCTCTTGAATCTTCTTTGCCTTGCTTCTTGTAATTGGTCCTTTAGGTACATGCAATGGTTCAATGGTTGAATTCATATCATCCCCCCTTTCTTTAAAAGGATTTGAGGTCTTCATTCCCTACATCAAAAGGAGTCAAATTAGCCACATTGAAAGTAGAACTTACGTTGTACTCAACTCGAAGATCCAATTTGTAGGCATTATCATTGATCCGCTCTATCGCTTGAAATGGACTATCTTCTCTTGGTATTTTAAACATCCTTTGATCTGGAAACCTTTCCTTTCGTAGATGTACCCAAACCCGATCACCGGGTTTAAAAATCATTTTCTTTCTCCCTTGGTTCTTGCTATTGATAAGCTTTTGATTCTTCTTTTCAATCCTTTCTTTGACTTCTTTATGCAAATTTTTATGTATTCTGCTCTTGAAACAACTGCATCACTAGTAAACATTAGGTGGCAAGGGTGACAAATCTAACGGAGTAATGGATTAAAGCTACATACATAACCTCAAAAGGTGAATAATGAGTGGTGCTATGTATTGCTCTATTGTAAGCAAACTCTACAAAAGGTAGAGTATCCTCCCAAGACTTGAGATTTTTAGACATTAATGACCTAAGCAAAGTTCCCAATGTTCTATTAACCACCTCAGTTTGCCCATCGGTTTGTGGGTAACAAGTTGTTGAAAACAAAAGCCTAGTTCTAAACTTACCCCACAAAACTTTCCAAAAATGACTTAAAAATTTTACATCTCTATCACTAACAATGGTCTTAGGAATTCCATGCAATCTAACCACTTCCCTAAAGAAAATATTAGCTATGTTAGTAGCATCATCTGTTTTATTACATGGTATGAAATGTGCCATTTTACTAAACCTATCAACTACCACAGAAATGCTATCATGATGTCTCCTAGTCTTTGGTAGTCCTAAAACAAAATTCATGCTAATGTCAACCCAAGGTTCACTAGAAACATCTAAAGGTGTGTAATGATCATGTGGTTGTGTCTTAGACTTAGCCTCCTTACATTTGAAACATTGTTTGCACACTTTATTCACATCCTTTCTCATTTTCAACCAATAAAAATGTTCAACCAATATGTTATATGTTTTAAATTCCCCAAAGTGCCCCATTAATCCTCCCCGATGAGCTTCCTTCGCAACTCTCGAATGGAACACTTAGGAATACAAAGTTTTCCTTTCCTAAAAAGCATTTCATCAAACACAATATAATCATGCACATTTTTCCTTTCTAAAGATTGAATATACACATCATGAAATTCAAATGTCTCTACTTTGTACAAATCAATCATGTGTTTAAAACCAAGAATTTTTGCACTAAGGAAAGAAAACAATGCATACCTTCTTGATAATGCATCAGCCACCACATTATCCTTACCTTTCTTGTAATGAATGACGTATGGAAATGTCACAATAAACTCAACTTTGTTTGGCTTTTGAGGTGCTTCAAGCTTTCATGATCCGTGTGCATGACAAACTCTTTTGGCCACAAGTAATGTTGCCAAACTTGCAAAGCCCTTACAAGTGCATGTAATTCCTTATCATATGTGGGGTAACTAAGTTGTGCTCCATTTAGCTTCTATAAACTATGCTACTGAAATCCTTAATAAACCTTCTATAAAAACTAGCCAAACCATGAAAAGATCTCACCTCGGTTGCATTGGTGGGTGTTGGCCACTCTCGAATAGCCTTGACCTTTTCTTCATCAACTTTCACTCCATCCTTTCCAATAACAAATCCTAAGAAATTGACTTGGTCTAGACAAAATTACACTTTTTGAAATTGGCATAAAGCTTTTCTTCTCTAAGTTTAAGAAAAATTGTCTTGACATGCAATATATGTTCATTCAAATTTTTAGAGTAAACAAGAATAGCATCAAAGTATACCACTACAAATTTTCCAATGTATTCTCTCAAAACATGATTCATTAGCCTCATAAAAGTACTTGGTGCATTGATAAGACCAAATGGCATAACAAGTCACTCATGGAGACCAAATTTTGTTTGGAAAGCCGTTTTTCACTCATCTCCCACATGCATTCGAATTTGATGGTAACCACTTTGAAGATAATTTTTGAAAACAATTTTGCACGATGTAATTCATCTAGCATGTCATCCAATCTAGGAATAGGATGTCGATACTTTACAGTTATTTTGTTGATGGCTTGACAATCAACATACATCCTCCATGTTCCATCTTTCTTGGGCACTAAAATGACTGGAACCGAACAAGGACTCATGCTTTCTCGAACATAACCTTTATCCATGAGTTTTTCCACTTGCCTTTGAATTTCCTTGGCCTTGATTGGATTGGTTCTGTATGCCGCCATATTTGGAAGCGTTGTCCCGGGTATGAAGTCAATTTTATGCTTAATTCCTCTTAAAGAAGGTAGACCCGTAGGTGCATCTTCATGTGGAAACATGTAAATTCCTACAAAAGAGAAATAAAAACACTAGGAAAACCATCATTAGAGTTAGGTTCAGTTACTAAACACATTCCTTTGCACATAAGTACAAAGTTTGGTGCTTCGAATGAAAACATATTCCTCTCCTCCCCCTTTCTCATGGCCAAACTTACACTCTTTCTTTTTTCCTCAAAATCACTCTTTTTTCTCTCTTGGTTTTCACTCACCTTTTGCCCCTCACTTTTCTCTTCTTTTTTTTTTTTTTTTTCACTCTTCTCCTTTAACTTACTTTCTTCTCTCCTCTCTTGATCCTCAAATTCTTTTCTTTTCTTTTCTTTTCTTTTCTTTTCTTTTCTAATTTTCACTTGATCGTATTGCAACTTCCATATATGGAGATATATGGAAGCAAAGTAACTTCTTCCCATTCAAGGTAAATGTGTAGTTGTTCAAACAAACCATCATATGTGATTCTCTATCATATTTCCAAGGTCGCCGCAATAATATATCACTCTGCATGCAAACGTACTAGGACATATTGCAAAGAACCTCAATCTCTTATAATCTTCCCAAAGTAATAAGAAATAAGAACTTGGGAGTTTTCCCTTCAATTCTCCCTTTGTTTGTTAACCATTGAAGTTTATATGGTGTCTTTGGATGTGGAATGAGTAGTGAGCTGGAGTCTTTTTTACAAAAAAACTACTTAACTACATTTATGCAACTCCACTTATCAATCACCAAGCTACATGGCGTTCCTCAATCAAGGCAACCTTGTGTGAAATAAGTTCTGCCGCTGTTGAATCTTCAACCGTTTCTCATCCTTGATTTGCCATTAAATAGCTGCGCTTCTTGCAAACTAAGGATTATTGGATGTACTTCTTCAAATTGTACTCATCGATCAAAGGCTTTACGGATTTCTTTCCTCAAGGCTGCCACCTTGTTCGATATTCATCTTCTGAATCAATGATTCCATTTTCTATGACCATGACTTTTTTATTGACACAATCTTTGCTCATGTGCCCAAATCCTTTGCACTTCCAACATTGAATGGAACTAGATTTCTCTCTTTCCTCCTTTGAAGCTTCATTCTTTTTAGTATAGGTGCTCCCAGCTTCCACTCTTTTAGGAGCCACAAACTTGCCTTTTGCTTCACTGGATTCATAAAACCATCCTTGTTCTAAAAATTAGAATTTGAAAAGGAATTAGCTTTAGAATTATACCTCTTGGAATGTTCCTTTTGTTCTCTCAATTGTTCTTCAATTTTGATTGCATAATGATACATATCTTCCAAGTATAGTTGTGGATATCTATCAACGATATGAGTAATTTTTCAATTTAAACCTCAAAGGAATCTAGACATGGTGTATTCTTCTTCTTCTTGAATATTTGCTCTTTCTATCAAAGTTTCCATCTCTTGATAATATTCAGCTACACTTTTTGTTCCCTGCCTCAAAACTTGCAATTTAGTTCTCAAATCTCTTTCATAATGTTTTGGAACATACCTCTTTCTCATGGCTTCTTTAAGTTCTTCCCAAGTTTCAATGGGATCCTCCTCTTTCCTCATTCTCTCGGATTTGAGATGTTGATACCAATTTCCCGCATGGTTAGTGAAATCGAAAATGGCAAGTCTCATCTTCTTATTCTCACTAAATGTGTTGCAATCAAACACATGTTCTATCTTCCTTTCCCATTCCAAATATGCCTTCGCATCCGACGTTCCACAAAATGGTGGAATTTTGAGCTTGACTCCACTATTAGCTTCATAGATTCTTTCTCCTTGTCTAGGGTGCATATTATTTCTTCCTCTTCCTCTCATGTTTCCTCTTCCTCCAATTTGTCTTTCTTGTTCAACTAAGTCAATTACTCCCCCGTCTTCTTATAAGACTCTTTGTTGTTGTGCCCTTCTTTCTTGCCTATCTTCCCTCATCATTTCCATCATGCCTTGAGTGGCTTGAAGAATGGCCATATTAGTATCTTTTACTTGTGGTATTCCTTTACCTTGTGACATTTTAAAGTTAGTAATAAAAAGGACCTCACCACATTTCTCACCAATTTCAATCAAGAACACTCGTGTTTATCACTTAAGGGTAGGCTTTTGGTACTAGGCCAAAGATATAAGGGTTGGCTTATATTTTTGGTGCAATCTCACTGAAATTTTGATAAAAACCAATTCAAAATTATTAACTCTCACAAACTAAGTCTAGAGTAACTAAACATAGGCTAGAAATAAAACAATTTTGGATTTTTTTCAAATGAATGACAAGAAACTTTCATGTGCCTCAGATCTTTGATTTCTTTTCTTCTTCTTTTTTTTTTTTTTTGCTACTGTTCTTTTTGCTTTTTGCTTTTTTTTCCTTGCTGTCTTTTTTTTTAATGATCCAAGAGCTGATTTGAAGAAGTTTTCAAGATAAGTTGTAGGATATCTTGTAGTACCTCCGTGTCATCTTCAAAACTATAGAACTTTTCCCGTGCCATCTTTATGCCATTCTCTTCTTGACTCATCAAACTAACATTTTATAAAACTTTGGTCTTAAAATTATTTTTTGGTTTTTGTGAATTTGCTTGTTTTTTAAGATGTAGTGTGAATGCCTCTTGAATTTTCTTTGCCTTGCTTCTTGTAATTGGTCCTTTAGGTACATGCAATGGTTCAATGGTTGAATTTACATCAGGATGAACTTTGGAATTCTACTTGCCAAAATGTGCTCCAAATCCAAATTTGGAAGAAGTTTTGTTCAAAAGATACTTATGAACCTTGGATAGGAGTTTTGTATCAGTGTGTACTAACTTTGAACAAAAGGCCAAGAAAAAGTTCGAAAAGGACGAATTTTGGGTTTCTACATGTCGAGGTCCACTATAATTCCAAATTTCAATAGTTCAAAAGGTACTTATGAACCCTGGAGAGGGATTTTGTACCTGTCAAGATGAACCTTGGCACAAAATGTCAAGAAAAAGTTTGAAAAGGAAGAAACTTTAGTTTCTACTTGTTGAAATGTGCTCCAAGTCCAAATTTAGACGATGTTTGGTTCAAAAAATACTTATCAACCCTAGAAAGGAGTTGTGTACTTGTATGGATGAACTTTGATACAAAAGGTCAAGAAAGTGTCCGAAAAGTACGAACTTTAGGTTTCTACGTGCCGAAATGTGATCTCAGTCCAAATTTGGTCGAAATTTGATTTAAAAGTTACTTATGAACCTTGGACAGGAGTTTATACCTTCATGGATCAACTTTTGATCAAAAGGTCTAGAAAGAGTCCAAAAATGACTAACTTTGGGTTTTTACTTATCGAAATGTTCTACAAGTCAAAATCTGGACGAAGTTTGGTTCAAAAGGTACTTGTCGAAATGTTTTCCAAGTCAAAATCTATTATTGTCACTCTTAGATCCTAGACAACTCACTCTAGAATTAGCTTGATCAAGACTAATCTAATGAATTGATTTCAATATCAAATCGAAAGCAAGATTTAAAAGAAAAAGACAACACCAAAGTGTTGAATAAGCACAAGCTTTTTACTATAGATAATCTGGGTTTTGAAGAACAATACAAGCCATTTTATAGGCCAAATGGTCGTAGATAGACCAAGAAACTCAAAAGTCATTTAAATACAATTAATTTGCAAATTGTAGAAAATAACTCCTAGAAACTTGAAACTTAATTGCATACTAAATTATAAGTCAAAATGAAAAACAAGGAATGTAAAAAGTCTACAAATTGCCTTAAATATCTCCTCTAGAAGGCGGCAAAGTAGATGTGCACCTTTTTCAAAGTTTGACATCACATTTCTCCATGCAGTGCATACTTGACAGCATTTTCTTCACAAAGTCTGCACACTTTTTTTTACCACCGTGTCATCTTCCAAACTATAGGACTTTTTCGGTGCCATCTTCATGCCATTCTCTTCTTGACTCACTGAACTAACATTATATAAAACTTTGGTCTCAAAATTATTTGTCAGTTCTTTTAAATTTGCTAGTTTTTGAAGATGTAGTGTGAATGCCTCTTAAATCTTCTTTGCCTTGCTTCTTGTAATTGGTCCTTTAGGTACATGCAATGGTTCAATGGTTGAATTCACATCAATTGATAAGTATTTTTTGAACCAAACATCGTCCAAATTTGGACTTGGAGCACATTTCGACAAGTAGAAACTAAAGTTTCATCCTTTTTGTACTTTTTCTTGACATTTTGTGCCAAGGTTCATCCACACAGGTACAAAACTCCTCTCGAGGGTTCATAAGTACCATTTGAACCAAAGTTCAACCAAATTTGGAATTATGGCAGACTTCGACATGTGAAACCCAAAATTCGACCTTTTCAAACTTTTTCTTGGCCTTTTGTGTCTAAGTTCGTCCACACTGGTGCAAAACTCCTCTCCAAGGTTCATAAGTATCTTTTGAACAAAACTTCTTCCAAATTTGGACTTGGAGCACATTTTGACAAGTAGAAACCTAAAGTTCATCCTTTTTTGTTTCTTTCTTTACTTTTTGTACCAAAGTTCGTCCACATAGGTCCAAAATTCTTTCTAGGGTTCATAAGTAACTTTTGAATCAAACTTTGTCCAAATTTGGACTTGGAGCCCATTTCGACAAGTCGAAACCTAAAGTTCATCACTTTTGGACTCTTTCTTGACCTTTTGGTCCAAAGTTCATCCATACAAGTATAAAATTCCTTTACAGGGTTTATAAGTATCTTTTAAACTAAACTTCGACAAAATTTGGATTGAGAGCACATTTCAAGACGTAGAAACCCAAAGTTTGTCTTTTCGGCCTCTTTCTTGACCTTTTGTGTCAAATTTCATCCAAACAGGACCTTTCCAGGATTCATAATCATCTTTTGAACCAAACATCGTCCAAAATTGAACTTGGAGCACATTTCGACAAGTAGAAACCCAAAGTTTGTCCTTTTCGAACTCTTTCTTGACATTTGTGCCAAGTTTATCCACATAGGTTCAAAACTCCTGTCCAGGGTTCATAAGTAACTTTTAAACCAAACTTTGATCCAATTTGGACTGAGAGCACATTTCAACATGTAGAAACCCAAAGTTTGTCCTTTTCGGACTCTCTCTTGACCTTTTGTGTCAAAGTTCGTCCAACCAGGTAAAAAACTCCTCTCCAGGGTTCATAAATATCTTTGAACCAAAATTCATCCAAATTTAGACTTGGAACACATTTTGACAAGTATAAAGCATAAATTCGTCCCTTTCGGACTCTTTCTTAACATTTTGCGCCAAGGTTCATCGATATAAGTACAAAACTCCTTTCCACGGTTCATAAGTACCTTTTGAACTAAAGTTCATCCAAATTTGGAATTATAGAAGACTTAAACATGTAGAAACCCAAAGTTCGTTCTTTCGGACTCTTTCTTGACCTTTTGTGTCTAGGTTCGTCCACACTGGTACAAAACTCCTCTCAAGGGTTCATAAGTATCTTTTGAACCCAACTTCTTCTAAATTTGGATTTGGAGCACATTTCGACAAGTAGAAACCCAAAGTTTGTCCTTTTTAGTCACTTTCTTCACCCTATCTGCCAAATTTCATCCATACAGCTACAAAACTTTCTAGGGTTCATAAGCACCTTTTAAACCAAACTTTATCTAGATTTTGATTGGTGCATATTTCGACAAGTAGAAACCTAAATGATAAGGAGCTGACCAACCGAGAAGCTCAACAAGATCATCCATACAGGTATAAAACACCTGTCCAGGGTTCGTAAGTATGTTTTGAACAAAACTTTGTCCAAATTTGGACTTGGAGCACATTTCGACAAGTAGAAATCGACAGTTCGTCCTTTTCTAACTCTTTCTTGACATTTTGTGTCAAGGTTCATCCAGGAGTTTTATATCTGTATGGATGATCTTTGGACCAAAAGGTCAAGAAAGATTCGAAAAATGACGAACTTTGGGTTTCTACTTTTCGAAATGTGCTCCAATTCAAATCTGGACGAAGCTATGTTCAAAAGGTACTTCTGAACCCTAGAAAGGAATGTTGTACCTATGTAGATGAACTTTGGCACAAAGGGTAAAGAAAGAGACTAAAAAGGATGAACTTTGGGTTTCTACTTGTTGAAATGTGCTCAGAGTCCAAATTTGGAAGAACATTGATTCAAATGATACTTATGAACCCTGGAGAGGAGTTTTGCACTAGTGTGGAGGAACTTAGACACAAAAGGTCAAGAAAGAGTCCAAAAAGGACGAACTTTGGGTTTTTACATGTCAAAGTCCGCTATAATTCCAAATTTTAATGAACTTTGGTTCATAGGGTACTTATTAACCCTGAAGAGGAGTTTTGTACCTGTGTAGATGAACTTTCACACAAAAGGTCAAGAAAGAGTCGGAAAAGGACAAACTTTGAGTTTCTACATGTCAAAATGTGCTCTCAGTCAAAAATTGGTCAAAGATTGGTTTAAAACTTATGTATGAACACTAGACAGGAGTTTTGTACCTGTATGGAACTAAAAGGTCAAGAAAGAGTCGAAAAATGACGAACTTTGGGTATCTACTTGTTGAAATGTGCTCCAAGTAAAAATTTTGACAAAGTTTTGTTCAAAAGGTACTTATGAACCCTAGAAAGGAATTTTGTACCTATGTGGATGAACCACAAAGGGTAAAGTAAGAGACTAAAAAGGGTCAAATTTTGGATTTCTACTTGTCGAAATCTGCTCCAAGTCCAACTTTTGAAGAAGTTGGGTTCAAAAGATACTTATGAACCCTGAAGAGGAGTTTTGTACCTATGTGGATGAACTTTGTCACAAAAGGTCACAAAAAAGTTGGAAAAGGATGAACATTGGGTTTATACATGTCGAAATATGCTTTGAGTCCAAATTTGTTCGAAGTTTAGTTTAAAAGTTACTTATGAACCCTGGATAAGAGTTTTGTAGCTGTCTGGATGAATTTTTGGCAAAAGGTAAAGAAAGAGTCCAAAAATGAAGAACTTTGGGTTTCTATTTGACGAAGCGTGCTCTTAGTAGAAATTTGGACGAAGTTTGGTTTAAAAGGTACTTATGGACCCTAGAAAGGAATTTTGTACCTATCTGGATATACTATGGAACAAAGGGTAAAAAAAGAGAGTAAAAAGGACGAACTTTGGGTTTCTACTTTTCTAAATGTGCTCCTAGTCCAAATTTGGAAGAAGTTTGGTTCAAAAGATACTTATGAACCCTGGAGAGGAGTTTTGTACAAGTGTGGACAAGCTTAGGCACAAAAGGTCAAGAAAGTGTCCGAAAAGGACGAACTTTTGGTCTCTACATGTCGAAGTCTACTATAATTCTAAATTTATACGAACTTTGGTTCAGAAGATACTCATGAACCCTGGAAAGGAGTTTTGTACCTTTGTGGATGAACCTTGACAGAGAATGTCAAGAAAGGGTCCGAAAGGGACGAACTATGGGTTTCTACATGTTGAAAAGTGCTCAAAGTCCAAATTTGGACGAAGTTTGGTACAAAAGATATTTATGAACCTTGGAGAGGAGTTTTGTACCTGTGTTGACGAACATTAACACAAAAGGTCGAGAAAGAATCCGTAAAGGACGAACTTTAGCTTCTACATGTCGAAGTTTGCTATAATTCCAAATTTGGAAGAATTTTGGTTCAAAAGGTACTTATGAACCTTGGAAAGGAGTTTTGTACTTGTGTCAATGAACCTTGGCACAAAATGTAAAGAAAGAGTTCAAAAGGGACGAACTTTGGGTTTCTATTTGTCGAAATGTGTTCCAAGTCCATATTTGAACGAAGTTTGGTTGAAAAGATCTTTATGAACCCTTGAGAGGAGTTTTGTACCTGTGTGGACGAACTTTGACAAAAAAGGTCAAGAAAGAGTCCAAAAATGACTAACTTTGGGTTTCTATTTGTCGAAATGTGCTCCAAGTAAAAATTTGGACAAAGTTTGGTTCAAAAGATACTTGAACCCTAGAAAGGAATTTTGTACCTATGTTGACGAACTTTGGAACAAAGGGTAAAGAATGAGAAAAAAAAAGGACGAACATTGGCTTTCTACTTTTTCAAATGTGCTTCAAGTCCAAATTTGGAAGTAGTTTGGTTGAAACGATACATATGAACCGTGGAAAGGAGTTTTGTACCTGTATGGATGAACCTTTGCAAAAAATGTTAAGAAAAATTCTGAAAAGGACGAAACTTTAGTTTCTTCTTGTTGAAATGTGTTCCAAGTGGAATTTGAACGATGTTTGATTCAAAAAATACTTATGAACCCTGGAGAAGAGTTGTGTACCTGTGTGGACAAACTTTGACACAAAAGGTCAAGAAAGAGTTTGAAAAGGACGAACTTTTGCTTTTTATATGTCCAAGTCTGCTATAATTCCAAATTTGGACGAACTTTGGTTCAAAAGGTTATGAACATTGGAAAGAAGTTTTGTACTTGTATCATGAACTTGGCACAAAATGTTAAGAAAGAGACCGAAAGGGACGAACTTTGGGTTTCTACTTGTCGAAATGTGTTCCAAGTCCAAATTTGGACGAAGCTTGGTTCAAAAGATCTTATGAACCCTAGAGTGGAGTTTTATACCTGTGTGGACGAACTTTGACACAAAAGGTTAAGAAAGAGTCCAACAATGACGAACTTTGGGTTTCTACTTGTTGAAATGTACAAGTAAAAATTTGGATAAAGTTTGGTTTAAAAGTTACTTATGAACCCTGGACAGGAGTTTTATACCAGTGTGGACAAACTTAGGCACAAAAGGTCAAGAAATTGTATGAAAAAGGTACCTATGTGGATGAACTATGGAACAAAGGGTAAAGAAAGAGAGTAAAAAGGACGAATTGTGGGTTTCTACTTTTCTAAATGTGCTCCTAGTCCAAATTTGGGACAAGTTTGGTTAAAAGGATACATATCAACCCAGAAAGGAGTTTTGTACTTGTGTGGACTAACTTTGTCACAAAAAGGACGAACTTTGGGCTTCTACATATTTGTTTGCTATAATTCAAAATTTGGACGAACTTTGGTTCAATGGGTACTTATCAACCCTGGAAAGGAGTATTGTACCACTGTGGATGAACCTTGGCCCACAGTGTCAAGAAAGAGTCCGAAAACGACAAACTTTCTGTTTCTACTTGTCGAAATGTGCTCCAAGTCCAAATTTGGAATAAGTTCTGTTCAAAAGATACTTATGAACCTTGGAGAGGGGTTTTGTACCAGTATGGATGAACATAGACACAAAAGGTCAAGAAGGAGTTTGAAAAGGATGAAACTTTGGGTTTCTACGTGTCGAAATATGATCTCAGTCCGAATTTAGTCAAAGTTTAGTTTAAGTTACTTATGAGCCCTAGACATGAGTTTTGTGGTCTATGGATGAACTTTGGACCAAACGTTCAAGAAAGAGTCCAAAAATGACGAACTTTAGGAAACTTGTCAAAATGTGCTCCAAGTCGAAATTTAGAAGAAGTTTTGTTCAAAAGATATTTATCAACCCTGGAGAGGAGTTTTGTACCTGTATGAACTAACTTTGACACAAAAAGGATGAACTTTAAGTTTCTACTTGTCAAAATGTGCTCCATGTCCAAATTTGGACAAAGTTTGGTTCAAAAGATACTTATGAACCTTGGAGAGGAGTTTTGTACCAGTATGGATAAACATAGACACGAAAGGTCAAGAAAGAGTCCGAAAAGGACGAACTTGGGTTTCTACATGTCGAAATCTACTATAATTCCAAATTTGGGAAAACTTTGGTTCTAAGGATACTTATGAACCCTGGAGAGGAGTTTTGTACCTGTGTAGATGAACATAGACAAAAAAGGTCAAGAAAGAATCTGAAAAGGGCGAACTTTGGGTTTCTACGTGTCGAAATATGATCTCAGTCTGAATTTGGTCGAAGTTTGGTTTAAAAGTTACTTATGAACCCTAGACAGGAGTTTTGTATCTGTATGGATGAACTTTGGACCAAAAGTTCAAGAAAGAGTTTAAAAATGATGAATTTTGGGAAACTTATCGAAATGTGCTCCAAGACCAAATTTAGAAGAAGTTCTGTTTAAAAGATACTTATCAACCTTGGAGAGGAGTTTTGTACTAATGCGGACTAACTTTGACACAAAAAGGACGAACTTTGGATTTCTACTTGTCGAAAAATGCTCTAAGTGATTTGGAAGAAGTTTTGTTCAAAAGATACTTATGAACCCTGGAGAGGAGTTTGTACCAGCGTGGACGAACTTAGACACAAAAGGTCAAGAAAGAGTCCAAAAAGGACGAACTTTGGGTTTCTACATGTCGAAGTCTACTATAATTCCAAATTTGGATGAACTTTGGTTCAAAGAGTACTTATGAACCCTAGAAAAGAGTTTTGTACTTGTGTGGATGAACCTTGGCTCAAAATGTCAAGAAAGAGACTAAAAAGGACAAACTTTGGGTTTCTACTTGTCGAAATGTGGTCCAAGTCTTTATAGGTGGCTTGGTTGGAGGCGTATGTTATGCGTGGCAATCGTTATGGGCGGTTCGGTGTGAGGCTGGGATCTTGGTGCTTGAGGGCTATCTTGCGGTCTATAGGTTCAAGCATCTGGTTCGTTCGGGTGGTGGGCAATGGGAGGTCTTATTTTGTATGGTGGGAATTCCTTGGTTGCCAGGAGGTGCGATTTGGAGACGTAATGGGTTTATGGTGGATTTATGAATGCGAGTAGGCTGAAAGGCGCGATTATCAGAGTTTATGGATGGCGAGGGAGGTTGGAGGTGGCCTTCAGTTGCGTGGGAGTTGCTTGAAGATCTGGGGTTTAATACAGTTAGTGGGGCCTAGGGTGAGTGGGGAGGATAGTTGGGTACGGGTCTCGAGTGCTTAGTGGTCGGTTTTCAGTTGCTAGTGCGAGAAGAGTTTGCATCCTCGTCGTCCTAGGGTGTTATGGGCTTGTCTGCTGTGGTCTGAGGGTGGTATTCAGTGGTCACTCCTTCTATGCCTAGTTAGTCATGAGGGATAGGTTGGGTACTCAAGATTGGTTGAGGTGGTGAGATGTAGCGTCTGAGGGGGGGTGTCTCTTGTGTGTGGGACGTGTGGATTAGCAGGACCATTTATTCTTTGAGTGTAGGTTTGAGAGAGAGGTGTGGTCGAGTGTGTTGGGTCAGTTTGGGTCGTCTCGTTGGGTGGCGGGGTGGCATGTTGAGTTGAGGTTGTTTATTCGAGTGGGGTCAGGTAAGAAGGTGCGTAGTAAGTTGTTTCGTGTCTTTTGGTGTGCGGCTATCTAGTTTATTTGGTAGGAACGTAATCTTCGGCTCCACGAGGGTCGTTTGAGGTCGGTGTGAAATTTTTTCCACATATGGCCTCTATGGATTGTGCTCATGCTGCTTCCTGGCGGGTTGACCTTCTTGGTCTCATCAAGTTTGTTTGTTGATGTTCTTCTTTCTTCAACTCTTACTGTTGTTCTTTTGTTTCGCTATTTTCCCCAGCTTGTGGTGTCTTTCTTGGTGGGTTGTTTGTCTGAGTTTGGATTGGTTTTTCTTTTGCGGGTTTCTGTTGTTCCTTGTCTTTGTTTGTGCTTCGTTGCTGTGATGCCTTGATCGCGGGCTATAAGATCCTCCTTATTGTTGTATAATAGTATTACCTATTCTACAAAAAAAAAATGTGCTTCAAGTCCGAATTTGGAAGAAGATTGGTTCAAAAGTTACTTATGAACCCTGGAGAGGAGTTTTATACTAGTGTGGACGAACTTAGACACAATAGGTCAAGAAAGAGTTTGAAAAGAACGAACTTTGGGTTTCTACATGTCAAAGTCTGCTATAATTCCATGTTTGGATAAACTTTGGATCAAAAAGTACGTATGGAAAGGAGTTTTGTAATTATGTGGACGAACTTTGGCACAAAGGGTAAAGAAAGAGACTAAAAAGGACGAACTTTTGGTTTCTACTTATCGAAATGTGCTCCAAGTCCAAATCTGGACGTTTGGTTCAAAAGATACTTATGAACCCTAGAGAGGAGTTTTTTTACCTGTGTGGATGTTCTTTAACAAAAAGTCAAGAAAGAGTCTGAAATTTTGGTTAAAGTTTGGTTTCAAAGTTACTTATGAACTCTGGACATGAATTTTGTACCTGTATATGAACTTTGGGTTTCTACTTGTCGAAATGTGTTCCAATTCAAAATATGGATGAAGTTTGGTTTAAAAGGTACTTATGAACCCTAGAAATAAATTTTGTACCTATGTGGACAAACTTTGGCACAAAGAGTAAAGAAAGAGACTAAAAAAGACGAACTTTGGGTTCTACTTGTGAAAATGTGCTCCAAGTCCAAATTTGGAAGAAGATTGGTTCAAAAGATACTTATGAACTCTGGAGAGGAGTTTTGTACTAGTGTGGACGAAATTAGACATAAAAGGTCAAGAAAGAGTCTGAAAAGGACAAACTTATAGGTACAAAACTCCTATCTAGGATTCGTAAATAACTTTTAAACCAAACTTCAACCAAATTCGGACTGAGATCACATTTCGACATGGGAAACCAAAAGTTCGTCCTTTTCGGACTGTTTCTTAACCTTTTGTGTCAAAGTTCATCCACAAAAGTACAAAAGTCTTCTCGAGGGTTCATAAGAATCTTTTGAACCAAATTTCGTCTAATTTGGATTTGAGCACATTTCGACAAGTAGAAACCCAAAGTTCGTCCTTTTCAGACTTGACATTTTGTGCTAAGGTTCATCCACACAGATACAAAACTTCTTTCCAGAGTTAATAAGTACCTTTTAAACCAAAGTTCGTCCAAATTTGGAATTATAGTAGACTTCGACATGTAGAAACCAAAAGTTCGTCCTTTTCAAACTCTTTCTTGACCTTTTGTGTCTAAGTTCGACCACATTGGTATAAAACTCCTCTCTAGGGTTCATAAGTACCTTTTGAACTAAAGTTCATCTAAATTTGGACTTGGAGCATATTTCAACAAGTAGAAACCTAAATTTTTTTTCCAACTCTTTCTTGACCTTTTATGTCAAAATTCGTCCACACTGGTACAAAACTCCTCTCCATGGTTGATAAGTATTTTTTGAACAGAACATCGCCTAAATTTGGACTTGGACACATTTCGACAAGTAGAAACCAAAAGTTCGTCCTTTTTGGACTCTTTCCTGACATTTTGTGCCAAGGTTCATCGACACAGGTACAAAACTCTTTTCTAGGGTTCATATGTATCTTTTTAACCAAACTTCTTCCAAATTTAGACTTGGAGCACATTTCGACAAGTAGAAACCCAAAGTTTGTCCTTTCTAGTCTCGTTCTTAACCCTTTGTGCCAAAGTTTGTCCACATAGATATAAAATTCCTTTCTACATCCAAATTTTGACTTGGAGCACATTTCAACAAGTAGAAACCCAAAGTTTGTCATTTTTGGAGTCTTTCTTGACCTTTTGGTCCAAAGTTCATCTATACAGGTACAAAACTCCTATCCAATGTTCATGTAGAAATACAAAATTCGTCCTTTTCGACTTTTTAAACCCGTTGTGAAGTTCGTCCACAATGGTACAAAACTCCTCTTCAACGATAAGTATCTTTTGAACCAAACTTCGTCCAAATTTGGACTTGGAGCACATGTTGACACATAAAAACCCAACGTTTGTCCTTTTCAGACTATTTCTTGACATTCTGTGCCAAAGTTCATCCACACAGGTACAAAAATCCTCTCCAATGTTCATAAGTACCCTTCGAACATAAGTTCATCCAAATTTGGGAATATATCAGACTTCGACATGTAGAAACCATAAGTTTGTCCTTTTCAGACTCTTTATTGATCTTTTGTATCTAAGTTCGTCCACACTGGTGCAAAACTCCTCTCCAGGGTTCATAAGAATCTTTTGAACCAAACTTCTTCCAAATTTGGACTTGGAGCACATTTTTACAAGTAGAAACCCAAAGTTCATCCTTTTTGGTCTCTTTCTCTACTCTTTGGGCCAAAGTTCAACCACATAGGAACAAAATTCCTTTCTAAAGTTCATAAGTACCTTTTGAATACAACTTCATCCAAATTTTGACTTGTAGCACATTTCGACAAGTAGAAACCTAAAGTTCGTCAGTTTTGGACTCGTTCTTGACCATTTGGTCTAAAGTTTATCCATACAACTACAAAACTCCTGTCCAGGGTTCATAAGTAACTTTTAAGCCAAAATTTGTCCAAATTTGGACTGAGATCACATTTCAACATGTAGAAACACAAAGTTCGTCCTTTTCGAACTGTTTCTTGATCTTTTGTGTCAAAGTTCATCCACATAGGTACAAAATTCCTTTCTAGGGTTCATAAGTACCTTCTAAACCAAACTTCATCCAGATTTTGACTTGGAGCACATTTCGACAAATAGAAACCCAAAGTTCATCATTTTTAGACTCTTTCTTGACCTTTTTGTTCAAAGTTCATCCATACAGGTACAAAACTCTTGTCCAGGGTACATAAGTAACTTTTAAATCAAACTACGACCAAATTTTGATATAGAGCACATTTTGACATGTAGAAACCCAATATTCGTTCTTTTCGGACTGTTTCTTAACCACATGTGTTAAAGTTCGTCCACAAAGGTACAAAAATCCTCTCCAAGGTTCATAAGTATTTTTTGAATCAAACTTCTTCCACAATTTGGACTTGGTGTACATTTTGACAAGTAAAAACCCAAAGTTCGTCTTTTTCAGACTCTTTCTTGAGATTTTGTGCCAAGGTTCATTCATACAAGTACAAAACTCCTTTCAAGGGTTCCTAAGTACCTTTTGAACCAAAGTTCATTCAAATATGGAAATATAGCAGACTTCGACATGTAGAAACCCAAAGTTCGTCCCTTTCGAACTCTTTCTTAACCTTTTCATCCAAAGTTCATCCATACAGGTACAAAACTCCTATAGAGGGTTCAAAAGTAACTTTTTAACAAAAATTTGACCAAATTCGGACTGAGATCACAATTCGACACGTAGGAACCCAAAGTTCGTCCTTTTCAGACTTTTTCTTGACCTTTTGTGTCAAAGTTTGTCCACATAGGTACAAAGTTCCTTTTTAGGGTTCATAAGTATGTTTTAAACCAAACTTCGTCCAAATTTGGATATAGAGCACATTTTAACACATAGAAACCCAATATTTGTTGTTTTCAGATTGTTTCTTGACCACATGTGTCAAAGTCTGTCCACAAAGGTACAAAATTCCTCTCCAAGGTTCATAAGTATCTTTTGAACCAAACTTCGTCCAAATGTGGACTTGGTGCACATTTCGACAAGTAGAAACCTAAAGTTCATCCTTTTTGGATTCTTGATTGACATTTTGTGCCAAGGTTCATCCACACAAGTACAAAACTCCTTTCTCGAGTTCATAAGTACCTTTTGAACCAAAGTTCATCCAAATTTGGAGTTATAGAAGACTTCGACATGTAGAAACCCAAAGTTCGTCCCTTTCGGACTTTTTCATGACCTTTTGTATCTTCGTTCGTCCCCATTGGTACAAAACTCCTCTCCAGGGTTCATAAGTATCTTTTGAACCAAACTTCTTCCAAAGTTGGAGTTGGAGTACATTTCGACAAGTAGAAACCTGAAGTTCGTCCTTTTTAGTCTCTTTCTTTACCTTTTAGGCCAAAGTTCGTCCACATAGGTATGAAATTCTTTTCTAGGGTTCATAAGTACATTTTGAACCAAACTTCATCTAGATTTTGACTTAGAGCACATTTCGACAACTATAAACCCAAAGTTCGCCAGTTTTTTACTCTTTCTTGACCTTTTGGTCCAAAGTTTATTCATACAGGTACAAAACTCCTGTCTAGGGTTCAAAAGTAACTTTTAAACCAAACTGAGATCAAATTTGGACTAAGAGCACATTTCAACACGTATAAACACAAAGTTCGTCCTTTTTGGACTGTTTCTTGACCTTTTGTGTCAAAATTCGTCCATATAGGTACAAAATTCCTTTCTAGCGTTCATAAATACCTTTTGAACCAAATTTCATTCAGATTTTGGTTTGAAGCAAATTTCGACAAGTAGAAATCCAAAGTTCATCATTTTTAGACTCTTGACCTTTTGCTCCAAAGTCCATACAGGTACAAAACTCCTGTCCAAGGTTCATAAGTAACTTTTAAACCAAACTTCGACCAAATTTGGATATAGAGCACATTTTGACACTTAGAAACCCAACATTCGTCCTTTTCGGATGGTTTCTTGACCTTTTGTGTCAAAATTCGTCCACAAAGGCACAAAATTCCTTTCTAGGGTTCATAAGTACATTTTGAACCAAACTTCGTCTAGATTTTGACTTAGAGCACATTTCGACAAGTAAAAACTCAAAGTTCGTCAGTTTTGGACTCTTTCTTGACCTTTTGGTTCAAAGCTTATCCATACAGGTACAAAACTCTTGTCCAGGGTTCATAAGTAACTTTTAAACCAAACTTCAATCAAATTTGGACTGAGAGCACATTTCTGCCTCCCCACGAACATTGGAAGAACACTCCCCCCCCCCCCCCAGATGCTCCATCCCACCCCTCAACCAATCCTGAATACCCAACCTATCCCTCATAGTTAACCAGACACAAAAGGAGTGATGCTTCATACCACTCCAGACCACAACAAACAAGCCCATGTGATAAGGAGCTGACCAACCGAGAAGCTCAACAAGATCAAACCAACTCAAATGGAGGAAAATGAAGCTCACTAAGCTCAAACTAGCTCAATTGGATCTCAAGCTAAAAATCCATGGGAGAACTTTTCAAGTCAATCCAATCATGAGGCAATCATTATGCTCAAGGAAAAATGACAAGAGCTAGAGTTAAAAGACTTGAAGAGGGATTAAATGCTTGCTTCCAAGCTAAATTTCCAGCCCATTATGAAAAGTTGCAACCCTTCAAGCTTTAAGAGTCACTTGGGCACCCAAGAGTCACTTGGGCGCCCAAAAGTCCTAATGAATCTAGAAATTCAGATTCATCCCCATGTTTAATGCTTGATGTATTAATTTATTTCAATGTATTTACATTTATTAAGGTTCATGTATGTAATTGAAGAGTTTTTGTTGAACCTAGTCAATTAGTTGAAAAGTTGTATCCCTTCAAGTTGTTTTTTCAATTAGTATAAATACCTATGTAGTTTGGTCATTGGAACACACTTTGAATTTGAATGAAATTTCATTAGAGTTTATTCTCTCAAGCTTTATGTTTTTTCTTTGTATTCTTGTATTTAGAATACATGTATTTGAACTTTCAATCTAGTTTGATCAATTAGATTGTGGAGAGTTCGAAATCTTGAAGTTAGAAACAAATTCTCCATTCTTCTTGATCATCGATCAATCTTCCAAGCCAAATCTGTTTAGCTTTCTTGGGGTTGCTTACTAAATAGTTAATTGGGGTTATTCTTATTATTGTTGTGGGGGTTCACCTTATTTAGGGGGAGTTCTCAAATTTGATTGAGGTAGTTCCCTTTATCACCATGACACCCTAGGATGACGAAGACGCAAACTCTCCCTCGCACTAGCAACTGAAAACCAACCACTAGCACTCGGGACCCATAACCAACTATCCTCCCCACTCATCCTAGGTTCTGAATGTATTAAACTCCAAATCTCAAGCAACTTCCACGACACTGAAGGTCACCTCCAACCTCCCTCACCATCCATAAACTCTGATAATCGTGCGTCCAGCCTACTCGCAGCATCATAAACCACCATAGACCCATACGCCTCCAAAATCGCACCTCCCGACAACCAAGGATCCCACCATACAAACAAAAGATCTCATCACCCACAATCAAACAAACCAGATGCTTGAACCTATCTCTACACTGCAAAATAGCCCTTAAGCACCAAGACCTTCCAACCTCACACCGAACCACCCATAACGACTACCCATGCATAACATACGCCTCCATCCAAGCCTCGCATAAAGACTTGGAACACATTTCGACAAGTAGAAACCCAAAGTTTGTCCTTTTTAGTCTCTTTCCTTACCCTTTGTGCCAAAGTTCGTGCATACAGGTAGAAATTCCTTTCTAGGATTCATAAGTACCTTTTGAACCAAACTTCATCCAAATTTTGACTTGAAGAACATTTTGACAAGTAGAAACCCAAAGTTCGTCATCTTTGGACTCTTTCTTGACCTTTTGGTCCAAAGCTCATCCATACAGGTACAAAACTCCTATCCAGGGTTCATATGTAACTTTTAAATCAAACATCAACCAAATTGGAACTGAGAGCACATTTCGACACATAGAAACCCAAAGTTCGTCCTTTTTGGACTCTTTCTTGACCTTTTGTGTCAAAGTTCGTCCACACAGGTACAAAAGTCCTCTCCAAGGTTTATAAGTATCTTTTAAACCAAACTTCGTCTAAATTGGGACCTGGAGCACATTACGACAAGTAGAAACCAAAAGTTCGTCCCCTTCAGACTCTTTCTTAACATTTTGTGCCAAGGTTCATCAATACACGTACAAAACTCCTTTCCAGGGTTCATGTACATTTTGAACAAAAGTTCGCCCAAACTTGGAATTATAGCAGACTTTAACCTGTAGAAACCCAAAGTTTGTTCTTTTTAGACTCTTTCCTGACCTTTTATGTCTAAGTTTGTTTACTGGTACAAAACTCCTTTCCAGGATTCATCAGTATCTTTTGAACCAAACTTCTTCCAAATTTGGACTTGGAGCACATTTCGACAAGTTGAAACCCAAAATTCGTCCTTTTTAGTCTCTTTCTTTACCCTTTGTGCCTAAATTCGACCACATAGGTACGAAATTTCTTTCTAGGGTTCATAAGTACCTTTTGATCCAAACTTCATCCAAATATTGACTTGGAGCATATTTCGATAAGTAGAAACCCAAAGTTCGTCATTTTTGGACTCTTTCTTGATCTTTTGATCCAAAGTTCATCCATAAAGGTACAAAACTCCTTACTAGGGTTCATAAGTAACTTTTAGATCAAACTTCGACCAAATTTGGACTGCGAGCACATTTCGACACGTAGAAACCCAAAGTTCTTCCTTTTCAGACTCTTTCTTGACCTTTTGAATCAAAGTTCGTCCACACAAGTACAAACTTCTATAATGAACCAAACTGGGTCAAAAGAAACCCAAAGTTCGTCCTTTTCGGACTCTTTCTTGACATTTTGTGCTTAGTTCATCCACACAAATATAAAACTTCTTTCCAAGGTTCATAAGCACCCTTTGAACCAAAGTTCATCCAATTTTGGAATTATAGCAGATTTTGGCATGTAGAAAGCCAACGTTCGTCCTTTTCTGACTCTTTAAACCTTTTGTGTCTAAGTTCGTCCACACTAGTACACAATTCCTCTCCAGGGTTCATAAGTATCTTTTTCTTTTTATTTTTTTTTTTGAAGAATATTCATAAGTAACTTTTAAACCAAACTTCGACCAAGTTGGGACTGAAATCATATTTCGACACGTAGAAACCCAAAGTTCAACCTTTTCGGACTCTTTCTTGACATTTTGTGCTTAGTTCATCCACACAAGTATAAAACTTCTTTCCAAGGTTCATAAGCACTCTTTGAACCAAGGTTCATCCAAATTTGGAATTATAACAGATTTCGGCATGTAGAAAGCCAACGTTCGTCCTTTTCTGACTCTTTAAACCTTTTGTGTCTAAGTTCGTCCACACTAGTACATAATTCCTTTCCAGGGTTCATAAGTATCTTTTTCTTTTTATTTTTTTTTGAAGAATATTCATAAGTAACTCTTAAACCAAACTTCGACCAAGTTCGGACTGAAATCATATTTCGACACGTAGAAACTCAAAGTTCATCCTTTTCGGACTCTTTCTTGACCTTTTATGTCTATGTTCGTCCATACTAGTATAAAACTTCTCTCCAGGGTTCATAGGTATCTTTTGAACCAAATTTTTCCAAATTTGGACTTGAAGCACATTTCGACAAGTAGAAACCCAAAGTTCGTCCTTTTTGTGTCAAAGTTTGTCTACACAGATACAAAACTCCTCTCCATGGTTGATAAGTATCTTTTGAACAGAAATTTTGGAGCACATTTCGACAAGTTTCCCAAAGTTCGTTATTTTTGGACTCTTTCTTGAACTTTTGGTCCAAAGTTCATCCATACAGGTACAAAACTCCAGTCTAGGGTTCATAAATAACTTTTAAACCAAACCAAACTTCGACCAAATTCGAACTTAGATCACATTTGGACATGTAGAAACCCAAAGTTCGTCTGTTTCGGACTCTTTCTTGACCTTTTGTGCATGTTCATCCATACTGGTACAAAACTCCTCTCTAGGGTTCATAATTATCTTTTGAACCAAACTTCTTCCAAATTTGGACTTAAGCACATTTCGAAAAGTAGAAACCCAAAGTTCGTCCTTTTTGTGTGAAAGTTTGTCCATAAAGTTACAAAAAACTCCAGGGTCGATAAGTATCTTTGAACAGAACTTCTTCTAAATTTTGACTTGGAGCACATTTTGACAAGTTTCACAAAGTTCGTCATTTTTGGATTCTTTCTTGAACTTTTGGTCCAAAGCTCATCCATACAGGTACAAAACTCCTGTCTAGGGTTCATAAGTAACTTTTAAACCAAACTTCGACCGAATTCGGACTTAGATCACATTGAACACATAGAAACCCAAAGTTCGTCTGTTTCGGACTCTTTCTTGACCTTTTGTGTCAATGTTCGTCCACACTGGTATAGAACTTCTCTCCAGGGTTCATAGGTATCTTTTGAACCAAACTTCTTCAAAATTTGGACTTGGAGCATATTTTGACAAGTAGAAACCCAAAGTTCGTCCTTTTTGTGCCAAAGTTAGTCCACACAGGTACAAAACTCCTCTCCAGTGTTGATAAGTATCTTTTGAACATAACTTCTTCTAAATTTGGACTCGGACACATGTCGAATGTATAAACTTGTTCATTCTTTTTGTGTCAAAGTTAGTCCACACAAGTACAAAACTCTTTTCCAGGATTGATATGTATCTTTTTAACCAAACCTCATCCAAATTTGGACTTGGAGCACATCTCGACAAGTAGAAACCCAAAGTTCATAATTTTTGGGTTCTTTCTTGAACTTTTGATCCAAAGTTCATCCATACAGGTACAAAACTCCTATCTAGGGTTCATAATTAAATTTTAAAAAAACTTCAACCAAATTTGGACTAAGACCACATTTCGACACGTAGAAACCCAAATTTTTGTGTCAAAGTTCATCCACACAGGTCCAAAAATCCTCTCAAGGGTTCATAAGTATCTTTTGAACCAAACTTTGTTTAAATTTGGACTTGGAGAACATTTCGACAAGTAGAAACTCAAAGTTCTTCCTTTTTGAACTCTTTCTTGAAATTTTGTGCCAAGGTTCATTCATACAGGAAGAAAACTCCTTTTAGTTCATAAGTACCTTTGGAACCAAAGTTCATCCAAATTTAAAATTATAGCAGACTTCGACATGTAGAAACCCAAAGTTCATCCTTTTCAAACTTTTTCTTGACCTTTTGTTTCTATGTTCGTCCAAACTGGTACAAAACTCCTCTCCAAGGTTCATAAGTATCTTTTGAACCAATCTTTTCCAAATGTGGACTTGGAGTACATTTTGACAAGTAGAAACCCAAAGACCCTTTGTGCCAAAGTTCGTCCATATAGGTACAAAATTCCTTTCTAGGTTCATAAGTACCTTTTGAACCAAACTTCGTCTAAGTTTTGACTCAGAGCACATTTCGACAAGTAGAAATCCAAAGTTCATCATTTTTGGACTCTTTCTTGATCATTTGGTCCAAAGTTCATCCATATAGTAAATAACACCTGTCCAGTGCTCATAAGTATGTTTTAAATCAAACTTCGACCAAATTTGGACTAAGAGCACATTTTGACACGTAGGAACCCAAAGTTTGTATTTTTTCGACTCTTTCTTGACCTTTTGTGTCAAAGTTCGTCCACACAAGTACAAAACTCCTCTCCAGGGTCCATAAGTATCTTTTGAACCAAATTTTGTCCAAATTTGGACTTGGAGCACATTTCAACAAGTTGAAACCTAGAGTTCGTCCTTTTCGAACTCTTTCTTGACGTTTTGTGTCAAGGTTCATCCACACAGGTATAAAACTTCTTTCCAAGGTTCATAAGTATCTTTTGAACCAAAATTCGTCCAAAATTTTCAGTAATAGCTGACTTCAACATGTAAAAACCCAGAGCTTGTCCTTTTCGGACTCTTTCTTGACCTTTTGTGTCTATTTTTGTCCACACAGGAACAAAACTCCTGTCCATGTTTCATATGTAACTTTTGAAGCAAATTGCTTCTCAATTTGCACGTGGAGCACATTTCGACAAGTAGAAACCAAAGTTCGTCCTTTTTAGTCTCGTTCTTTGCCCTTTGTGCTAAAGTTTGTCGAAATAGGTATAAAATTCCTTTCTAGTTCATAAGTACCTTTTGAACCAAACTTCATCCAAACTTTGACTTGGAGCACATTTCGACAAGTAAAAACCCAAATTTCGTCATTTTTGGACTCTTTATTGAACTTTTGGTCCAAAGTTCATCCAAACAGGTACAATACTCCTGTCCAAGGCTCATGAGTAAATTTTAAACCAAACTTTGGCCAAATTTCGACTGAGAGCACATTTCGACATGTAGAAACCCAAAGTTCGTCCTTTTTCGACTCTTTCTTGACCTTTTGTATCAAAGTTCGTCTAGTGTACAAAAGTCCTCTCCAAGGTTCATAAGTATCTTTTGAACCAAACCTCGTCCAAATTTGGACTTGGAGCCATTTCAACAAGTAAAAATCCAAAGTTCGTCCGTTTTGGACTCTTTGTTGACATTTTGTGTCAAGGTTCATCCACATGGTACAAAACTCCTTTCAGGGTTCATAAGTACCTTTTGAACCATAGTTCATCCAAATTTGGAATTATGGTAGACTTCGACATGTAGAAACCAAAGTTCGTCCTTTTCCGACTCTTCCTTGACCTTTTCTGTCAAAGTTCGTCCACACAAGTACAAAACAACTCTTTAGGATTCATAAGTATCTTTTGAACCAAACTTCTTCCAAAGTTGGACTTGGTACAAAACCCAAAGTTCATCATCTTTGGACTCTTTCTTGAACTTTTGGTCAAAGTTCATCCATACAAGTACAAACTCTTGTCCAGGGTTCACCAATAACTTTTTAACGAAACTTCGACCAAATTTGGACTGAGATCACATTTCGACATGTAGAAACCCAAAGTTCGTCCTTTTCGGACTTTTTCTTGACCTTTTGTGTCAAAGTTCGTCCACACAGGTACAAAACTCCTCTCCAGGGTTTATAAGTATCATTTGAACCAAAGCTCACCCAAATTTGGAATTATAGCAGACTTCGACATGTAGAAACCCACAATTCGTCCTTTTCGGACTCTTTCTTGACCTTTTATGTCTATGTTCATCCATATTGGTACAAAACTCCTCTCCAGGGTTCATAAGTATCTTTCAAACCAAACTTCATTGGACTTGGAGCACATTTCAACAGGTAGAAACACAAAGTTCATCCTTTTTGTGTCAAAGTTAGTCCACACAGGTACAAAATTCCTCTCTAGGGTTGATAAGTATCTTTTGAACAGAACTTCTTCTAAATTTGGACTCGGACACATTTCGACATGTAGAAACCTAAAGTTTATCCATTTTGTGTCAAAGTTAGTCCACACAGGTACGAAAGTCCTTTCTGGTTTGATATGTATCTTTTTAACTAAACTTCTTCCAAGTTTGACTTGGAGTATATTTTTACAAGTAGAAACCCAAAGTTCGTAATTTTTGGACTCTTTCTTGAACTTTTGGTCCAAAGTTCATCCATACAGGTACAAAACTCCTATCTAGGGTTCATAAATAACTTTGAAACCAAACTTCGACCAAATTCAAACTAAGATCTCATTTCGACACGTAGAAACCAAAGTTCATCCTTTTCGGACTATTTCTTGACCTTTTGTGTCAAAGTTCATCCACACAGGTACAAAACTCCTCTCCGGGATTCATAAGTACCCTTTGAACCAAAGTTCGCCCAAATTTGGAATTATAGCAACTTCGACATGTAAAAACCCAAAGTTCGCCCTTTCCGAACTTTTTCTTCACCTTTTGCGTCTATGTTCGTCCCTACTAGTACAAAACTCTTCTCCAGTCTTGATAAGTAGAAAGCCAAAGTTCGCCGTTTTTTGCTTCTTTATTCTTTGTGCCAAAGTTCGTCGACATAAGTACAAAATTCCTTTCTAAGGTTCCTAAGTACCTTTTTTACCAAACTTTGTACAAAATTTTATTTGTGGCACATTTCAACAAGTAGAAACCCAAAGTTCGTTCTTTTCGGACTCTTTCTTGAACTTTTGTGTCAAAGTTTGTCAAAACAGGAACAAAACTCCTCTCCAGGGATCCTAAGTATCTTTTGAACCAAACTTCGACCAAATTTGGACTTGGAGCACATTTTGACAAGTAGAAACCCAAAGTTCATCCCTTTCGAACTCTTTCTTAACATTCTGTGCCAAGGGTCATCCACACTAGTACAAAACTCCTTTCCAGGGTTCATAAGTACCCTTTGAATTAAAGTTCATCCACATTTGGAAATATAGCACACTTCGACATGGAGAAACCCAAAATTCATCCTTTTCGGACTCTTTCTTGACCTTTTGTGTAAAAGTTTGTCCACACAAGTACAAAACTCCTTTTCAGGGTTCATAAGTAATTGAACCAAACTTTGTCCAAATTTGAACTTTGAGTACATTGGACAAGTAGAAACCTAAAGTTTGTCGTTTTCGGACTCTTTCTTGACATTGTGTGCCAAGCTTCATCCACAGTGGTACAAAACTCCTTTCCAAGGTTGATAAGTAACCATTGAACCAAAGTTCGTCCAAATTTGGAATTATAGCAGACAAACATGTAGAAACCCAAATTTTATCCTTTTTGGACTATTTCTTGATCTTTTGTGTCTATGTTCGTCCATATTGATACAAAACTCCTCTCCAGGGTTCATAAGTATCTTTTGAACCAAACTTCTTCCAAATTTGAACTGTATTTAGACAAATGGAAATCCAAATTTCGTCCTTTTTACAATCTTTCTCTACTTTTTGTGCCAAAGTTCGTCCACATAGGTACAAAATTCCTTTCTAGCGTTCATAAGTAACTTATGAACCAAACTTCATCCAAATTTTGACTTGGAGCACATTTCGACAAGTAGAAATCCAAAGTTCGTTATTTTTGGACACTTTCGTGAACTTTTGGTCCAAAGTTCAACCATACAAGTACAAAAGTCCTGTCCTAGATAAATAATGTTTAAACCAATCTTTGACCAAATTCGTACTGAGATCACATTTCGACATGTAGAAACCCAAAGTTCATCCTTTTCAGACTATTTCTTGACCTTTTATGTCAAAGTTCGTCTACTACAAAAGTCCTCTCCAAGGTTCATAAGTATCTTTTGAATCAAACCCAAAGTTCATCCAAATTTGGACTTGGAGCACATTTCGAAAAGTAGAAACTCAAATTTCATCCTTTTCGGACTCTTTCTTGACATTTTGTGCCAAGGTTCCACACAAGTACAAAACTCCTTTCTAGGGTTCATAAGTACCTTTTGAACCAAAGTTCATCCAAATTTGGAATTTTAGCGGACTTCGACATGTAGAAACCAAAAGTTCATCCTTTTCGGACTCTTTCTTGACCTTTTGTGTCTATGTTCGTCCACACCAGTGCAAAACTACCCTCCAGGGTTCATAAGTATCTTTTGAACCAAACTTCTTCCAAATTTGGACTTGGAGCACATTTCGACACCCAAAGTTCGTCCTTTTTAATCCCTTTCTTTACCCTTTGTGCCAAAGTTCATCCAAATAGGTGCAAAATTCCTTTCTAGGGTTCATAAGTACCTTTTGAACCAAACTTGGTCCAAATTTTTAGTTGAAACACATTTCGGCAAGTAGAAGCCTATAGTTCATCATTTTTGGAATCTTTCTTGACCTTTTGATCCAAATTTCATCAATAAAAGTATAAAACTCCTTTTTAGGGTTCATAAGTATCTTTCAAACCAAACATCGCCCAAATTTGGACTGAGAGAAAATTTTGACATGTAGAAACCCAAAGTTCATCCTTTTCAAACTCTTTCTTGACCTTTTGTGTTCAAAGTTCATCCACACAGGTACAAAACTTCTCTCCAGGGTCATAAGTATGTTTTCAACAAAACTTCTTTCAAATTTGGACTTTGAACACATTTCGACAAGTAGAAACCCAAAGTTTTCCTTTTTAGTCTCGTTCTTTACCCTTAGTGCCAAAGTTCGACCACATAGGTACAAAATTCCTTTCTAGGGTTCATAATTTTGACGAACCCTAGAAAGGAATTTTGTACCTATGTGGATGAACTTTGAAACAGTCCGAAAATGACGAACTTTGGATTTTTACGTGTCGAAATGTGATCTCAGTCAAATTTGGTCAAAGGTTGGTTTAAAAGTTACTTTTGAACCCTTGATAGGAGTTTTGTACCTGTATGGATGAACTTTAGACCAAAAGGTCAAGAAAGAGTCTGAAAGGGACAAACTATGGGTTTCTACATGTCAAAGTCTACTATATTTCCAATTTGATTCAAAAGCTACTTAGGAACCCTGGAAAGGAGTTTTATACTTGTGTAGATAAACCTTGTCACTAAATGAAAGAGTCCGAAAAGGATGAATTTTGGATCTCTACTTGTCGAAATGTGCTCCAAGTTAAAATTTGGAAGGAGTTTGATTCAAAAGATACTTATGAGGCTTGGAGAGGTGTTTTGTACCTGTGTGGACGAACTTTGACACAAAAGGTCAATAAAGAGTACAAAAAGGACAAACTTTGGGTTTCTACGTCTCGAAATATTCTCTATATCCAAATTTAATCGATGTTTGGTTTAAAAGTTACTTATGACCCTAGACATGAGTTTGTATCTATGTGGATGAACTTTGGATCAAAAGGTCAAGAAAGAGCCAAAAATGATGAACTTTAGGTTTCTACTTGTCAAAATGTGTTCCAAGTCAAAATTTGGATGAAGTTTGTTCACAAGGTACTTATGAACCCTAGAAAGGAATTTTGTACCTATGTGGACGAACTTTGGCCCAAAGGGTAAAGAAAGAAAAGGATGAAATTCGGGTTTCTACTTGTCGAAATATGCTCCAAATCCAAGTTTGGTAGAAGTTTGGTTCTAAAGATACTTATGAACCCTGGAGAGGAGTTTTGTACCAATATGGACGAACTTAGACATAGAAGGTCAAGAAAGAGTCCGAAAGGGACAAACTTTGGGTTTCTACATGTCGAAGTTCGCTATAATTCCAAATTTGGACGAGATTTTGTTTAAAAGGTAGTTATGAACCCTGGAAAGGAGTTTTGTACACTTGTGGATGAACCTTGGCACCAAATGTCAAGAAAGAGTCTGAAAAGGACGAACTGTCGGTTTCTACTTGTCGAAATGTGCTCCAAGTCCAAATTTCGACAAAGTTTTGTTCAAAACATACTTACAAACGCTGGATACGTGTTTTATACCTATATGGATGATCTTGTTGAGCTTCTCGGTTGGTCAGCTCCTTATCATTTAGGTTTCTACTTGCCGAAATGTGCACCAAGTCAAAATCTAGATAAAGTTTGGTTCAAAAGGTGCTTATGAACCCTAGAAAGAATTTTGTACCTGTATGGATGAAATTTGGCACAAAGGGTGAACTTTGGGTTTCTACTTGTCGAAATGTGCTCCAAGTCCAAATTTAGATAAGTTGGGTTCAAAAGATACTTATGAACCCTTGAGAGGAGTTTTGTACCAGTGTAGACGAACTTAGACACAAAAGGTCAAGAAAAAGTCCGAAAAGAACGAACTTTGGGTTTCTACATGTCTAAGTCTTCTATAATTCCAAATTTGGACGAACTTTGGTTCAAATGGTACTTATGAACCCTGGAAAGGAGTTTTGTACCTGTATCGATGAACCTTGGCATAAAATGTTAAGAAAGAGTCTGAAAGGGACGAATTTATGCTTTCTACTTGTCGAAATGTGTTCCAATTCCAAATTTAGATGAAGTTTGGTTCAAAGATATTTTTGAACCTTGGAGAGGAGTTTTTTACCTGGTTGGACGAACTTTGACACAAAAGGTCAAGAGAGAGTCCGAAAAGGACAAACTTTGGGTTTCTATGTGTTGAAATGTGCTCTCAGTCCAAATTGGGTCGAAGTTTGGGTTAAAAGTTAATTATGAACCCTGGACAAGAGTTTTGAACCTATGTGGATGAACCTTGGCACAAATGTCAAGAAAGAGTTTGAAAAGGACAAACTTTGGGTTTCTACTTGTCGAAATGTGCTCCAAGTCCAATTTTGGACGAAGTTTAGTTCAAAAGATGATTATGAATCCTGGCGAGGTCCTGGGCCTTGTTAGGAAGACTTGCATGATTACCACATAACACACATCATCACAAACTCACACCATAACACATCATAATTTCACGCATCAGCAGCTGTCGGTCTTTAATGGAGCGCCCAACAATTTCTGTTCGAGGTTATTTTGAAGAAGGTCTTCAAAAGGTTCATGACTATTCAAGGGATTCATGAAAAAAAGGTTTTTCAAAGGTAATATTTCTTGAACTCTTTTCTTGTAAAAGTATGATATAGTTTATTTTAAATGTATATCTATTGTATGTTTACTATAAACCTAGTATTCGATAATTAATAGAATTTGGACGAACCGTTTTTCTGTATTTGTTCTCATTTTCTATTCATCCATTGTGTTCATCTCTAATCTTTCATTCATTATCTGTAACAAACGCTTATCTTTAGATTTAAATATCATTATCATATTCATCGTCATCTCTCTCCAGCTTTCTCGCTGGTCTCACTTTCTCCCATTTTCTATCCAATCTCTCTCTCCCATTTCCTCTCCAATCTCACTGGTCTTAATCTCAATGATCTCGCTCTCCCCATCTTTCTCTCCTGTTTGGATGAACTTTGACACAAAAGGTCAAGAAAGAGTCCAAAAAGGACGAACTTTGGGTTTCTACATGTCGAAATGTGCTCTCAATCCAAATTTTGTCGAAGTTTGGTTTAAAAAATACTTATAAACCCTGGAAAGGAATTTTATACTTGTATGGATGAACTTTGGACCAAAAGGTCAAGAAAGAGTCCAAAAGTGACGAACTTTAGGTTTCTACTTGTCAAAATGGGCTCCAAGTCAAAATTTGGACGAAGTTTGGTTCAAAAGGTACTTATGAACCCTAGAAAGAATTTTGGACCTATGTGGACGAACTTTGGTTCAAAGAGTAAAGAAATAAACAAAAAAGGATGAACTTTTGGTTTCTACTTGTCGAAATGTGCTCCAAGTCCAAATTTGGAAGAAGTTTTTTTCAAAAGATACTTATGAACCTTGGAGAGGAGTTTTGCACCAGTGTGGACGAACTTAGACACAAAAGGCCAAGAAAAAGTTCGAAAAGGTCGAATTTTGGATTTCTACATATCGAAGTCCGCCATAATTCCAAATTTGGATGAACTTTGGTTCAAATGGTACTTATGAACCCTCGAAAGGAATTTTGTACCTGTGTGGATGAACCTTGGCACAAAATGTCAAGAAAAAGTCCGAAAAGGACAAAACTTTAGTTTCTACTTGTCGAAATGTGCTCCAAGTCCAAATTTGGACGATGTTTGGTTCAAAAAATACTTATCAATTGATGTGAATTCAACCATTGAATCATTGCATGTACCTAAAGGACCAATTACAAGAAGCAAGGCAAAGAAGATTCAAGAGGCATTCACACTACATCTTCAAAAACTAGCAAATTTAAAAGAATCGACAAATAATTTTGAGACCAAAGTTTTAAATAATGTTAGTTCAGTGAGTCAAGAAGAGAATTGCATGAAGATGGTACCGGAAAAGTCTTATAGTTTGAAGATGATACAGTGGTAAGAAAAAGTGTGCAGATTTTGTGAAGAAAATGCTGTCAAGTATGCACTGCATGGGGAAATGTGATGTCAAACCTTGTCAAACGTACACATCTACTTTGCCGCCTTCTAAAGGAGATATTTAAGGCAATTTGAAGACTTTTTACATTCCTTGTTTTGCATTTTGACTTATAATTTGGTATGCAATTAAGTTTCAAGTTTCTAGGAGTTATTTTCTACAATTTGCAAATTAATTGTATTTAAATGACTTTTGAGTTTCTTAGTCTATCCACGACCATTTGACCTATAAAATGGCTTGTAATGTTCTTCAGAACTCAGATTATCTATAGTAAAAAGCTTGTGCTTATTCAACACTTTGGTGTTGTCTTTTTCTTTCAAATCTTGCTTTCAATTTGATATTGAAATCAATTCATTGGATTAGTCTTGATCAAGCTAATTCTAGAGTGAGTTGTCTAGGATCTAAGAGTGACCATCATAGATTTTGACTTGGAGAACATTTTGACAAGTACCTTTTGAACCAAACTTCGTCCAGATTTTGACTTGGAGAACATTTCGACAAGTAAAAACCCAAAGTTAGTCATTTTTGGACTCTTACCTTTTGATCAAAAGTTGATCCATGAAGGTACTAAACTCCTGTCCAGGGTTCATAAGTAACTTTTAAATCAAATTTCAACCAAATTTGGACTGAGATCATATTTCGGCACGTAGAAACCTAAAGTTCGTACTTTTCAGACACTTTCTTGACCTTTCGTATCAAAGTTCGTCCATACAAGTACACAACTCCTCTCTAAGATTGATAAGTATTTTTTGAACCAAACATCGTCCAAATTTGGACTTGGAGCACATTTCAACGAGTATAAACTAAAGTTTCTTCCTTTTCAAAATTTTTCTTGATATTTTGTGCCAAGGTTCATCCACACAGGTACAAAATCCCTCTCCAGGGTTCATAAGTACCCTTTGAACCATATAGTTCATCGAAATTTGGAATTATAGTGGACCTCGACATGTAGAAACCCAAAATTCGTCCTTTTCGAACTTTTTCTTGGCCTTTTGTTCTAAGTTAGTCCACACTGGTACAAAACTCCTATCCAAGGTTCATAAGTATCTTTTGAACAAAACTTCTTCTAAATTTGGATTTGGAGCACATTTCGACAAGTAGAATCCCAAAGTTCATCCCGATGTAAATTCAATCATTGAACCATTGCATGTACCTAAAGGACCAATTACAAGAAGCAAGGCAAAGAAGATTTAAGAGGCATTCACACTACATCTTCAAAAACTAGCAAATTCACAAGAACCGACAAATAATTTTAAGACCAAAGTTTTATAAAATGTTAGTTCCGATGAGTCAAGAAGAGAATGACATGAAGATGGCACGAGAAAAGTCCTATAGTTTGGAAGATGACATGGTGGTAAAAAAAAGTGTGCAAATTTTGTGAAGAAAATGTTGTCAAGTGTGCACTGCATGGGGAAATGTGATGTCAAACCTTTTCAAACGTGCATAACTACTTTGTCGCCTTCTAGAGGAGATATTTAAAGCAATTTGAAGACTAAACATTCCTAGTTTTGCATTTTGGCTTATAATTTAATATGCAATTAAGTTTCAAGTTTCTAGGTGTTATTTTCTACAATTTGCAATGACTTTTGAGTTTCTTGGTCTATCCACGACCATTTGGCTTATAAAATGGCTTGTAATGTTCTTCAAAACTCAGATTATTGATAGTAAAAAACTTGTGCTTATTCAACTCTTTGGTGTTGTCTTTTTCTTTCAAATTTTGCTTTAGATTTGATATTGAAATCAATTCATTGGATTAGTCTTGATCAAGCTAATTCTGGAGTGAGTTGTCTTAGGATCTAAGAGTGACCATCATAGATTCTAAGTTCGATCTAAGTAGCTTTTTTTGTGAGTGTTTGCAAGGATCCTAGAAGGACCTCTAGCTTTGCATCCAACAAGCATCGCGGGCACTTACCATTTGGTATCAGAGTATTTGTTCATCATTCTTGGCCGACTTTAGAGATGTTATCTTTACTTTATTTCAATTTATTTGTATTTCAAATTTTTTCTCCAAAGGAATTAATTACATCTTGTACTACAAGATATCCTACAACTTATCTTGAAAACTTCTTCAAATCAGCTCTTGGATCATTAAAAAAAAAGACAGCAAGAAAAAAAAAAAGAAAAAAGAACAGTAGAAAAAAAAAAGAAGAAGAAAAGAAATCAAAGATCCAAGGCCCAAGAAAGTTTCTTGTCATTCATTTGAAAAAAAAAATCCAAATTTGTTTTTTTTTAACCTAATTTTAGTTACTCTAGTCTTAGTTTCTAAGAGTTGATCCATTTTGAATTGGTTTTTTATCAAATTTTTAGTGAGATTGCACAAAAAATATAAGTCAACCCTTACATCTTTGACCTAGTACCAAAAGCCTACCCTTGAGTAATAAATATGAGTGTTCTTCAGTGAAATTGGTGAGAAATGTGGTGAGGTCCTTTTATTACTAACTTTAAAATGTCACAGGGTGAAGGAGTACCACAAGTACAAGATACTAATATGGTAATTTTTCAAGCCATTTAAGGCATGATGGAAATGATGAAGGAAGATAGGCAAGAAAGAAGAGCATAACAACAATGAGTCTTACAAGAATGAGGGAGTTTTGTACCTGTATCGATGAACCTTGGAACAAAATGTTAAGAAAGAGATCGAAAGGGATGAACTTTGGGTTTCTACTTGTCGAAATGTGTTCCAAGTCCAAATTTGGATGAAGTTTGGTTCGAAAGATCTTTATGAACCCTGGAGCGGGGTTTTTTACTTGTGTGGAGAACTTTGACACAATAGGTCAAGAAAGAGTAAAAAATGACGAATTTTGGGTTTCTACTTGTCGAAATGTGCTCCAAGTACAAATTTGGACAAATTTTGGTTCAAAAGGTACTTAGGAACCCTAGAAAGAAATTTTGTACCTGTGTCGACGAACTTTGGCACAAAGGATAAAGAACGAGACAAAAAAGGACGAACTTTGGCTTTCTACTTGTCGAAATGTGCTTCAAGTCCAAATCTGGAAGCAATTTGGTTGAAATGATACATATGAACCCTAGAAAGGAGTTTTGTACCTGTGTGGATGAACCTTTGCACAAAATGTCAAGAAATAGTTCGAAAAGGTCGAACTATGGGTTTCTATTTGACGAAATGTGCTCCAAGTCCAATGTTAGAAACAGTCCGAAAAGGACAAACTTTCTGTTTCTACAGGTCAGAGTCTGCTATAATTTTAAATTTGGACGAACTTTGGTTCAAATGACCAAGGAAAGGAGTTCTGTACCTATATCGATGAACCTTGGCACAAAATGTTAAGAAAGAGTACGAAAGGGACGAAATTATGGTTTCTACTTGTCGAAATGTGCTCTAAGTCCAAATTTGGATGAAGTTTGGTTCAAAACATACTTATGAACCCTGGACAGGAATTTTATATCTGTATGAACAAACTTTGACATAAATGCTCAAGAAAAAGTCCGAAAACAAAGAACTTTGGGTTTCTACGTGTTGAAACGTGCTCTCGGTCCAAATTTGGTCGATGTTTGGTTTAAAAGTTACTTCCTGTATGGATGAACTTTGGACCAAAAGGTCAAGAAACAGTCCAAAAATGATGAACTTTTGGTTTAAACTTGTCGAAATGTGCTCCAAGTCAAAATTTGAACGATGTTTGATTCAAAAGGTACTTACGAACCCTAGAAAGGAATTTTGTACCTATGTGTACGAACTTTGCCACAAAGCGTAAAGAAATAGACTAAAAAGGCCGAACTTTGGATTTCTACTTGTTGAAATATGCTTCAAGTCCAACTGATAAGAAGCTGACCATCATAGGAGAACATGAAATTTTACAAGAGAAAAATGAAGCTCAACAAGCTCAATCCAGCTCAATCGAGCTCATGCTAAAAATCCATAGGAGAGCTTTTCAAATGACAAAATTACATAGGTATTTATACTAATTGAAAAGACAACTTGAAAGAACATAAACTTTCACCTAATTGACTAAGTTCAACAAAAACTCTTCAACTACATACATGAACCTCCATAAATGTGAATTCATTATTATAAACTGATACATTAAATATTAAATATGTGAATGAATCTAAATTTCCAAATTCATTATGACTTTTGGTGGCTATGATTCTTGAAGGGTTGCAACTCTTCATATTTGGAAGCAAATCTTTTAATACTGAGCTCCTAGTCATTACCAATTATTTGCTTATCACAACTTTTCATCTATCAACTAAATACATGAACCTTAATAAATGTAAATACATTAAAATAAATTAATATATCAAACATTAAATATGGGGATGAATCTGAATTTCCAAATTCATTAGGACTTTTGGGTGCCCAAGTGACTCTTGGAGCTTGAAGGGTTGCAACCCTTCATGATGGGCTGGAAATTTAGCTTGGAAGCAAGCAATTTAATCCCTCTTCAAGTCTTTTAGCTCTATCACTTGTCATTGTTCCTTGAGGCATAATGATTCTCTCATGATTGGATTTACTTGAAAAGTTCCACCATGGATTTTTTTAGCTAAATCCAATTGAGCTAGTTTGAGCTTGATGAGCTTCATTTTCCTCTTCATTTGAGTTTGTTTGATCTTGTTGAGCTTCTCGGTTGGTCAGCTCCTTATCATTATCACTATTTGTTTATCATTCTCCCTTTCTTCGAGAAGATTCGTCCCCGAATCTTAAGGATGTCTTTGTGATGCAGCTTTGCAGTCATCTTCTTGAGCCTTCAGATTACACAACTTTCTCAAAGCTTAAATTTCAAGACATTCGAAGACATCAAATAACAAATTCTGGAGATGAAGACACGATCTATGAACCAACAAAAGACAACACCAAACAAACAACAAAAGTGACACTATTTTTTTTTTGGACAGAAGCTGACAAAATGAATAAGAAAAAAAATAAATTTGACATTGCAACAACGGAAACATATATCTGATCTAGAGCCAAAGCTCTGATACTAAACTGTTAAAAAGCTGACCATCATAGGAGAACATGAAATTTTACAAGAGAAAAATGTAGTTTAACAAGCTCAATCCAGCTCAATAGAAGCTCATGCTAAAAATCTATAGGAGAGCTTTCCAAATGACAAAATTACATAGGTATTTATATTAATTGAAAAGACAACTTGAAAGGACATAACCTTTGACTAGGTTCAACAAAAACTCCTCAACTACAAACATGAACCTCCATAAATGTAAATACATTATTATAAATTGATACATTAAATATTAAATATGTGAATGAATCTAAATTTTCAAATTCATTATGACTTTTGGTGGCTATGATTCTTGAAGGGTTGCAACTCTTCATATTTGGAAGCAAATCTTTTAATACTCTAGCTCCTTGTCATTGCCAATTAAATCTTATCACAACCTTTCATCTATCAACTAAATACATGAACCTTAATAAATGTAAATACATAGAAATAGATTAATACATCAAGCATTAAACATGGGGATGAATTGAATTTCCAGATTCATTAGGACTTTTGGGTGCCCAAGTGACTCTTGGAGCTTGAAGGATTGCAACTCTTCATGTTGGGCTGGAAATTTAGCTTGGAAGCAAGCATTTAATCCCTCTTCAAGTCTTTTAGCTCTAGCACTTGTCATTGGTTCTTGAGGCATAATGATTGTCTCATGATTAGATTGACTTGAAAAGTTCCCCCTATGGATTTTTTTAGCTTGAGATCCAATTGAGCTAGTTTAAGCTTGGTGAGCTTCATTTTCCTCTTCATTTGAGTTTGTTTGATCTTGTTAAGCTTCTCGGTTGGTCAACTGATATCATTGTCACTTATTTGTTTATCATTCTCCCTTTCTTCGAGAAGATTCGTCCTCGAATCTTAAGGATGTCTTTGAGATGCAGCTTTGCAGTCATCTTTTTAAGCCTTCGGATTACACAACTTTCTCAAAGCTTAAATTTCAAGACATTTGAAGACATCAAATAACAAAATTCTGGAGATGAAGACACGATCTATGAACCAACAAAAGACAACACCAAACAAACAACAAAATTGACACTATTTTTTTTTTGGACAGAAGCTGACAAAATGAATAAGAAAAAAAATAAATTTGACTTGCAATAATGGAAACATATATATGATCTAGAGCCAAAGCTCTGATACTAAACTGTTAAAAAACTGACCATCATAGGAGAACATGAAATTTTACAAGAGAAAAATGAAGCTCAACAAGCTCAATCCAACTCAATCCAGCTCAATCGAAGCTCATGCTAAAAATCCATAGGAGAGCTTTCCAAGTCAATCCAATCATGAGGCAACTACCTCAAACGTATGAGAACCCCCCGTTTATTCTAGGTGAACCCCCACAACAATAATAAGAATAACCCCAATAAACAAAATGATAACAACTCCAAGAAAACTAAACAAATTTAGCTTGGAAGATTGATCGATGATCAAGAAGAAAGGAGAACTTGTTCCTAACTTCAAGATTTCAAACTCTCCACAATCTAATTGATCAAACTAGATTGAAAGTTCTAATACATGCATTATAAACACAAAAATACAAAGAAAATGCATAAAGCTTGAGAGAATAATCTCTAATGAAATTTCATTCAAATTCAAAATCTTTCTAAATGTGGATATTACAGCTCTATTTAAACTAATTGAATAGACACCATGAAAGGATGCAACCTTTCACATATATTGGCTACATCCATCAAACACCCTTTCAACTACTCTAATAAATGTAAATTCATAACATTAATTAAATACATGGGATGTTGATAATGTAAATGAATCTGAATTTTTAGATTTATGATGGCTTTTGGATGACCAAATGACTCTTGGAGTTTCAATGGTTGCAACTCTTCACCATTGGTTGGAAACTTATCTTCAAAGCAAGCATTTAATCCTTCTAAAAGTCTTTTAGCTCTAGCTCATCATTGGTTTATGCATAATGATTGTCTCATGATTAGATTGACTTGGAAAGCTCTCTTATAGATTTTTAGCATGAGCTTCGATTGAGCTGGATTGAGCTTGTTGAGCTTCATTTTTCTCTTATAAAATTTCATGTTCTTCTATGATGGTCAGCTTCTTATCAGAACCACTACAATGGCTTCGTTTGAGATTGTTTAGCTTTTAAAATAATTGTTGTCAATTTTGTTTTGAGAATAACCAGTTTTAAAATTAAGTAAATTAGTGTTGGGTAAATTTCAAATTTGAAAATGAAAAAACAATTTACAATGTTTGATAAATAAATACTAAATTGTTGCTTAATTGTAATGACAAAGTAGACAAATTATTATTTTAAACACTTTTACAATACTTAAAATATTAGGAGAAATCATTATTATAATATATAATATCCAACCAAATATTTTTCAATTATAATAAATATATATAATAAGAAAATAAAAGTAAATTAACTATTGAAGATCCTTGAGTGAAAACGGGAATTGGACCCAAATCCCAATTTTGCAGCACTCATAATTTTTACAGAATCAAATAGAATGTTATTCATTTAAAATAAAATTACAACATGCTTATGACAAAAAATAAGAGAAAGAGAGAAATAGGAGACTTGCCCTTGAATAACTTTTTTTCTCGTAAGATTTATCCTCTGCAAAATAGTCACGAAATCGAAATCCTAATTTAACTCAAATGACCACCACCAAAAGGAGTCCTTTGTGTTCTCTGGGATGAAAATCACACGACTTTTGTGGGCCCTGTGATTTTTGGTAAGGGAAAAATTAAATTAAAGAGGATAAGAGAAATTTAGAATATGGGAATTTTTCAAAACACTTCACTGTCTGTTTCTGTCAAACAAAGAAGAAGAAGAGATCCCATAAATGATGCAACCACCCACACACTACGTAGGTTGAGAGAGAATAGGAGAGGAACTTCCCTCCCTTAATTTCATTAAATAAATTTAATGTTAATATAATAACCAACTTATTATAGGTAACCTATAGATTCATTCTCATAACTACTTTCAAACACATCTCCACCAAGATTATAGTTCCACGATAAATCAAATACTTTTTAGGCTATAGTTGTTTCTAATGCAAAAAGAAAGTCCACCTTCAATAGCAGTGAACTGATTACTTGAAAGGTCTAGGTATTTCAAGGAAGTCAAATTCTGAAAAGTCTTAGAAATTAAACCATTTAAGTCATTGGCAAACAAGTGTAAAAGTTAAATTCTAGAAAGAAATGAAGAATAATTCAATAAGAAACCCAAAGAGAAATGAAATTGTTGAAGGTTACAGCCATTCAGTTATGAGGACAATAACAAGGGAAGAGAACTTAATAGTTGCATCAAAATTGAAGTCTTCGAAAAGTGCATCCCATCAACCAAAGGAACTTTAAGGATGTAAGGTAAGATATTTACTCAAATCACCATTGAGTTGTGCCCAATTAAATGATAAACCAAGAGCATCCAATTTAGTAAGATTTCCTAAATGTGTAGGAACTTTTTCAAAAGGAATGAGCCTGAAAGATTAAGATATCTTAATTCAACCATGGAACATAAAAAGTTTAGGATTTAACTACAGGTGAAGTTGTTCTCACTTAAATCTAAGTAATTTAAATGTTTGAACTCAAACAAATAGTCAATTGAATTTCTAGATAAAGGTGAGTAGAAGTAGACCCAATCATGTCGAAAATTAATTAAGTAATATGGTCACTCCATTTCAATTACAACAATCTGATCTATTATTCCACGAAGCTAAGCAATGAGAAGGATGATCAAATCTTCTCTTGAGTTGAAGAAGAGCTTTCCGCTCCTTTTGGATCCAAGTCATGGAGAGACAAAATTGGAGTAGAAGCATCATGGTTAAAACAAACAGTCGAACTGAACTATTTTCTACAAGTTTCTTCATTTTGGTAAGAACTCGAGCTTGGAGTAATGTATGAATTCCGTTTATAGTTGTGTTCGTTTTAAAATACATGAATTTAGAATGCAACTTCTTCTTTCTCAATTTTGGCAATGGAAAGTAATATATTACTTTTAAAATTTCTCGACTTAGTCAGGTCTTTCTTTAATTTTTTAAAACTATATTATATTTTAAATTTTAATACTTTATAACTTGTTTCAAAGTTGAATTTTGAATTCATGAAAATGGCATTGATGACAAGACATAAAAGGACATTAACAATAAAGTAGACCTTTTTATGGGATTTTTTATATTAATATTGTTTTTTTAATTTAATTAAAAATATGTAATTATTTTGAAATTTATTATTGAAATATCGTAATTTTTATTCATAAACGAGGGGGTGCACTTGTTCACCCATCTTCATTTTTTAAAAGACGAGGTTATAGAACTTTATTATTAAAACAACTAGAGTATGAAACGAGGTTGTAAATTAAAGCTCAATTGTAATGGACTATTTCCTTTCTTTCTTATCCATTTTTTCTCTTTTATTTGTTCCTATAATTATTTCATTTGTTTCTCTTTCGATTTTTTAAAACTTTTTAATTTTTTTTTCTTCATATTTTCAATTGATTTATTTTTAAGCTAATGGAATAATATAATATTTCATTTTCTCTAAAAAAAAATATTATAGTTCAAATTATTTCATTTTCTAAATAATTTTAAATTCAATTAAGCATTAATTATGATTATTTTACAAATAAATCCCTAAATTGAATGAGAAATTTTGGACCAATTACAAAGTATCACACCATTTTGCAAATTATTGATAAAATTACAAATGATCAAATTTGGGGATATTTATAAGATCACATGTGTCCAAAATTGAAATTGAAGACAAAAAATTCGTGGATCCCGATAATACACCACATATTCTTTTTGGTCTTCTGATTATAACAACAGGCTTTTTCGAATTCAACGTGTGATGAAGTATATGATCTAAAGATTAAGACTTTGAAGATCAGCTTTTATTCTTCAAACAATCTAAAGACTTCAACTAGAAAAATTTTCAGAGATCAGAAGGCTCACAAAATCTCTTGAAATCAGAAATATTAGAGACGTCCAAAGTAAAAGTTAGAACTCTAGAAGAAATTCTAGAGAGAATTTCTAAAGTAGAATACTCTCTAAACTTTTAAGTATCAAACATGCATTCGTAGACCAAAAGCGCTTCAAAGATCATACTTTCAAACTCAATAAAACAAACAACAAGAATAAGCTAAAAAGCCCTGAAATAAATTCACGTTCGAGAATAAGCTACAAAGCCCTCGAGACAAATAAAAAATACTTTACTTATTTTTCCTGAAAGGCAATCATGCATTTAATTTAAAAAGGAAAATCCAATTATATAATTATAATTTCTCTATTTTTTAGTTAAATTTTTCCATCGTTAAAACTCCGTCTTCATATTTAAACACTATCATTTCAACTCTTTTCTATGTTCACTTAAAACATAAAATGATATTCTTTTAAAAAAAATGTTTGATAAGCATGTATAAAGAAAAAGATCTCCCCTAACCCTCAACTTAAAAAAGAAAAAGAAGACTAGAGCCACATTTGATTTTTAATTTTTTATTTTTGAAAATTAAGTTTATAACACATCTTTTGCTTCTAAATTTCATGTTTTGTAATCTACTTTTTTATCAATGTTTTTAAAAAATCAAATTAATTTTGAAAACTAAAAAAAAATAGGTTTTAAAAACCTGTTTTTCTTTTTTAAAACAAGCTTAATTTTCAAAAATTAAAAACTAAAAATGAAATGATTATAAATGCCTACAAAATTCCCTTTTTACAAAAAAAAAAAAAAAAAAAAGTCCTTATCATAAAAAAAAAAGTATTTTGAGAGTGCCAAAGCAACTAAACAAGACAAAAAAGTCATATATTAATTACCAAAACTATATCCTGGTAGAATAATGTTTTTTATTTTGTCAAAATAAAAACACTCTACTTTTTAGTTTTGGATCTTTTCAAATATAGCAAAATGAACCAAAATATTTATAAACATAATAAAATATAAGTGTCTATTAGTGATAGATGATGATAGACTACTATCATCTATCACTAATAGACACTCATAGATAGTATCAATGTCTATCATTGATAGATTGTGATATTTGCTATATTTAAAAATATTTTCTGCAGTTTTGTCATGTAAAATAATTTTCCTTTAAGTTTTCCATTTTTTGTTTCTTTTTTCTTTAAGAAAAAATCTAGTTTTTAAGAAACTGGATATATAATATTTCTCTTTTATCTAGATATAATATATATATATTTTAATCCTAAATGTCAAATATAAAGCTTGAGAATGATAAGCTAGATTAGGAAGGAGACGTTTGAGAGGGAAAATGTTAGTTATAAAGAGATAAAAGATATTTCTATAGAGACATATATTAGTGGAAAATAATTAAATTTATAGTTTATAATTAAGGAGATTTACAATGGGAGATGGATGAGTCCTAAAGAGAACGGATAGTTCCAAATATAGCACTCGTTCAAAGTTTACACATATAACACAATATAAAAGAATTTGCAGATATAACAAACTTGTGGAGGCATGTGAGCGGGGATATTCTATACAAAGGAGTTTGTATAAGACGGGACCACGAAATGACTAGTCTCATTATATAACACCGTTCGTAATAGATACTTACATTTCACTAGGATTACCATAGGTGATATGACCTGAATTCTAAGTGAGTTGTGAACTCCTGCTTATGAGGGTGATCCTTTGATTTGTATGGATGAGAGTGGTTAGATTCGGACTCAACATGCCTATCATTTTGAGATTCATCTGATTAGGGAGTTGGGAACATAGCTACACAAGACGGAATTCACTCCTTCCCCAAGGTTGGAGTAAGTAGATAAATTGCAGAGTTGATTTCAGGGTTTGAACAATGTGGCGCCACACCCTTTCCTGTCCCGAGAGGGGTTGATCATAGTTGGACTGTGATTTATGGTTCATTAGAGAGATCCGTGGTACTTAGGGAGTTAGATGTAACTATAGGGGCAAAATGGTAATTTTGACCTATTTGTACTTACGAGCAATTTATTAAGGGTCATCGAATTGATGACTGGTTACATCCATTGGACACAAAAATATATATGTAGTGCGAAGAGTGCAACTATCAGTCTTTAGTGGAGTGTCCAGCGGTTAATGGATGTTGAATAATATAATTAAAGGAGTTTAATTAATTATTCTTACCATTGGAGCTTCAAGTTACAGGTTCATGAGATCTCCTTTGTAGCTCAACAGAGATTAAATAAGAATCAATTTTGAATTAATTTGAATTGTTCAAATTAATCGAGAGAATTAATTATATGTAATAAAATTAATTTAATTTAATTATATATTATATAATTACTATAAAATATTCGATACATTATAATATAAAGTTTATTTGAGAGAAAATAAATATTGAATATGATTCAAATATTAATTATGTGAATTGGATTCATATAATTAAATTTAATATAAATCGGATTTATATTATATCATATATAAATAAATCGGATTTATATTAAATATCATTGTTGAGAGAATTAAAACTATAGATTATATTGTATGTGATACAATATTAAATCATAGGTTATATGTTATATATGATATAACATATAGTTATACACACACATATATACAATGGATACGATCTTCAAGTTATTGACTTAACAGCCACATTAATGAGATTCAAAGTTCCAGATTGGTTAGAAAAGCTAAAAAACTCGAAGACTCTTTATCATCGAAACAATAGCATTTGTTGTCCAATTCTATCCCCACTTGGAAATTTATCAAGCCTTAAGTATTCACATCTTTCAAGAAATACTTTAACCGGAACAATTCCAACCTCATTTAAAAGATTATTGAACTTGAAAGAATCATATCTATCATATAATAGACTAGAGGGGATGAGCGATGAATGTTTTATCCAACTTGAAATTTGGAGTTGTTAGACATGTCACAAAACTAGCTCAAAGGTGTTTTTACAGAAGCTAGTTTTGTAAATCTCTCTCGTTTGGGTACCTTATTGATTGACCACAGTGAGCTTCTTTCATTGGACATGAAGCCTAACTGGGTTCCTTCTTTTCAATTAAAATTGCTTGTTGTAAACTCATGTAGTAGTTATTTTGCAAGTGAGTTCACTCGGTAGCTTCAGACCCAAAAATCATTGGGTGGTTTGTTTTTGTCCACCAATATGAGCATTTCAAGTGCTACGTGGTTGACACCACAAAATCTCACTACTTTGGATCTTTCCGACTACAAAATGACAGGACCACTTTTTATCAGCATTGTCAATCAAATATTCAATTTACAACAATTGTTTCTTAATGATTCTTTACCATCTTCACTCTGCAAATGGAAGAATTTGTTCATTTTGGATCTTTCAAACAATAGACTATCTGAAATGGTTCAAGGTCGTTTGTGTCAAACTTCATTATTTTGGATTTGTCTTCTAACAATTTTTTAGGGACCTTTCCATATTCACATAGAAAGGATCTTTCTAATATTGAACAACTATACTTGAGAAACAATAATTTTGAGAGATCCATACCAATTATATTGAAGAACTCTAAAAATTTACAATTTTTAGATTGTAAAAGAAACAAATTCTCTAGAAATATCTCCACATGGTAGGCAATCATCTTAAATTTTTGGATTTTTTAAGACTACGAGATAATTTGTTCAATGTTACCATGCTTTCAAGTCAGTGTAAACTCACTAACTTGCAAACGTTGGATCTTGCACACAATCAATTAGAAGGAAGAATTCCACCAAATCTCACAACTCCGATGCAATGACAAGAAAAAGAACATGTGATTTATCCTTCTATTGTACGAATAGTAATCATAATGGTCATGGATTCTGCTTTAATGGTGAAAAAAAATCTCATACAATACATCAAATCAAGTGATTTAAATTACTCTATGGGACAACTAAGATCATTGATGGTAAATATAGACCTCTCTAAAAACTATTTGGCTAGTTTCATTTCAAGAGAGATAATTATACTTAAAAAGTTATTTGGATTGAATTTGTCTCACAATGATCTTTGGGACTATTCCTACTGAAATAGGAGAAATGGAGGCATTAAAATCACGCGACTTATCTTTCAACCAACTGTTTGAACCAATTTCTAGGAGCATATCATAACTAAATAATCTCTTTAGAGAATTTTTTTATAGAGGATCAACTCTCCACATTCAATGAGGCTTCAAGGTTTGATGGCAATCCATATCTTTATGGGGATCCACTTCCAATAAAATGTATGATTGAGAAACCATCTAAGCCGCCCTTAAAAGATATTGACAATCTAGATCAAGAGGAGGATAAATAGGAGAAGCAACTGCTTTACATGTTAATTATGAATGAACCGATATCACATCTGAATGAGAAGGATCTTGAGAACATGAAAGTATGGTTAAGAAAGGCTTAAAAGAATTAAAAGTTACTACCTATACCAACAAGGTGCACTTTCTTTTTCGATGGCTTGGAGCAATCCTATGTTGGGTGACCTCCTGGAATTTTTCTAGGATGTATGTGAGTGAGGACAAAGCATGCTGAAAGGACCCGTGTTGGTTTGTGGGGATAACTTTCATTTCTAAAAAAGCATATGACATAACCATGTCGTAGGGAACGCCGGGGCCATCAAGGGTCGAATTTGGATTCCGAATCCTGGTTCGAATCTTGGGCCTGAGGCGTTACAGATGGTATTAAAGTGAAACCTCTCCCAGTAAGATGTGGTTCAATGACAAACCAAGGGAAAGCTGGTGGGCATGTAACGATCCGAGTTCAGGAGGTACATGAATGAACCGATATCACATCTGAATGAGAGAGTGACCTGGAAATTTTTCTAGGATGCATGTGAGTGAGGAAAAAGCATGCTGAAAGGACTCGTGTTGGTTTGTATCAAGGGCCGAATCCGGATTCCAAATCCTGGGCCTGGGGTGTTACATTAATACTTGAATATATAATTGGATTTTTGGTAATTTTTTTAACTTTAATTTTAAATAAGAGTTGGAGATATACTTATTTGAAGTTTGTGGATGAGGTTAATTACAAGGTTCATGCAGCAATGCGGTGGAGCTTAAAAATGCTTAAAGAAATGATATGCAAATGAGTTGGGTAATAAAATTTTGTTTGTTTGTTTGTTTTTTTTAGTCTATGCACTTCATAAATTATACCTTTTTAGCTTCTCTAGTCAATAGGTCATTGAACAAACATTGGTAACTAGAAATTAGTGAAGGTTCAATTATAGAATGAATGTTTAATAATTTTTTGTGAAAGGGTAGCTGTAGAGCTGTTCATGGAAAAGTTAAAAAAGTCATATGATTTAAAAAGGTAATTGATTGAGAATTATTTATTAAAAATTAGGTGCAATGTGCAAGTGATCTTAATTATTACTACGAAAATGCATATAAGAATTAATGTCGATTGGAGTGATCAAAATAAAATTTGTTAAGTACGAGCTAAATTTGATTAACTAATGTTTCGTTTATCTATTATTATTATTATTATTTTTTTTTTTTTGAGTTCGATATTGGCTAACTAATGTAATTTATATAGGTCTGGTAAGTTTCTTTATATATTAAGTTAACTCTAACCACTAAAAGGGAGAGGAAGAAGTAAACAAATCAGAGCGAGTGTCTAAAGCCTTGGTTGCTTTGTCTGTTTCCAGGCCACTGCACTAGATGCACATGTAATCGTATAGAAGCGAAACATATGGACAAAATCTTTCACTCGTGATTGGATGATCTGACTCCCACAGGTGACGAACACATAGCTCGTTTAAATTGTGAACACTAACAAATTGAATCCTTGATGCAGGTACTATATAAAAATATCTTGATCAAGAACCTCAATCTCCAAGTAATTTTGAATTATGCTAAAACTTCTTTTAGTTATCTTTCATATTGATTGATGTGATGTTATATCCATATATGAATGCAAAATTAATTAAGAATTGGTTGATGAAATAGAGTTGATTTAAAAATGTTACAAAATTGATATTGGAGAAAGTCAACATTAATTTTTCTCTTTTTTGTTCTCTGTGCCAGTGAGATTTGAGAAGTTGTGATGAGTCAAAATTGCCGGTTCCTGATTTGAGAGGAAGTCAACATTTTTTTTTCTTCTAGTGAACTCCATTGTTCTCATTTTGGCTGGATTATTGATCCTCTGTTTGTCATTTCTCTTCTTATTCCCCATAAAAAATATTCTAGAAAAAAAAATTATTAACGTGTTATTCAAGAAAACATGAGAACAGGAATGCACGTTTTCATGAAGAAATCATACCGTGTCTCCTCTCCACGTCCATTAACGAAGTCAATGATGTTCCGCCAGCCATCCAATCTTCAATTGGAGTAGCCAAATTTCCTATCTGGTATGCATAACTAACTTATAAGTAATAGAAACGAGGAAAAAAATCTATGAAGGCAACTGATAACAAGAAAAAGAATGAAAGGTTAAAAGGTTAGAGACTAAAATGATCAGAAGGTACAAGAAGTGAGACAGACAGATCGATGATATTGGTCCAGTTTTTCCACTCTGGAGGAGAGCTCCAGCAGTGTAACCCAAAGCATAGCAATAAGTTGAATCAAAGTTCATGGATAAACACACATCCCTTCGTACCTATAAGTTAAAAGAAGAAATAAACAGAGATAACACACAGAGCACTAACCAGCAAAGTACAATTTTTTTCGTATCATCTCGTGGCCATTCGCTCGTGCCATTCGTAAGTTTACATTTGAAAAACAATTAGTTGTAAGCTTAACCCATCACTTGATTGGCCATTTTCTTTACGAGTTCATAATGGAAGTCTAGATACTTGGTACCCCTAATTATCAAATATGAATTTAAAAGATCTTAATGCATTTACCAACATGCTCTATTAATAAATGAGTTTATTCAAAACACATTATTTTTTTTCTGAAAATTTTTTCGCCTGCATACATTCAAAACCAATAAATCTCCATGAGTCAACTACAACTAGATGGTAGAGAACAAATTTTTCAAAGTTGACAAAAAAGGCATCCGATATCACTTAGGCAATTGAATATGATATGGGATGTCAATACTTAGTTCCATTGCACCATATTAAAAGTTTCAACCTAATTCCATGAATCCTTTGTTTATCACAAATTTTCATCTTTACCCTTAAGTTTTGTTTGATATTTACCATTCCATGTAAAAATGCAAGAAGATGAAATTTTGAAACAGGGTATATTAACTGACTCAACAATTTCAATTTCATGGTTACATGAGAGTATCTGTTGCATGGATTATTAGTTATTATTGAGACAAAATCTAGTTCTCGAAGAGAATAAACAACCCTAGGGTTGCATGTGGAGGTAAATGCCCTTCTTGACAAAGATTTCTATCTGGTAAAGTATGTGGAGATAAATGTCCTCCTTGACAAAGGTTTCTATCTTAAGTAGTTTAAATAAAGCAGCTACCTTTTCTCCAATAATAGTAATATTTGGATGAGTTTGTAAAGCACACTCCAGTGTGATATGAGAAACAGCACGACCCATAAGCAGCTACCTTTTCTCCAATAATAGTAATATTTGGATGAGTTTGCAAAGCACACTCCCGTGTGATATGAGAAGCAGCACGACCCATAAGCCGTCCAACTATGGATATATGTACACTGTTAATGCCATATGATAATAAACTTGAAACTTGAGTGAGAAAATAAAAGGTATCAACATCACAACAATGAAAAAGTACCTCATATCAGGTAGATCAAATAGAGAAGGTTAATAAAATTGAGCAGAGAGAAGTGCTCTGTTTTTTATAGATGAAGCAACAAGATGGTATTTATTATTGATATTATTTATTTATTTATAAATATATATTTTTAAAAAAATGGACATATCTGAACTTGAAATACTGGTAATGTCAATAATTCAGTTATTATGAACATGTCAGCACATCAGAACTATTTTTTGTTTCAATTTCATTAAGCAAAATGCTTACAGTGGTAATATTTTTCTATAGATCGAGCATCAACCATCACATTATCAATCATTTTTTAATATATTTGCATAAACATCAGCAGTTTAAGAGTCTCATCTCAAGAATGCGACATTCCATTTTTTCCTTGAATTCTTGAAGAAACTACTTCAACTTTGCAACAGTGACCAAAGTTGGGTCCAAACGAAATATGAATTCTAAAGCAATTACGAAGAGAAATGAGTACCTTGCAAGCAGAATCAAATCCAAAACTTGTGGGGACCTCTTTGCATTTAAGATCACCATCAATAGTTTTTGGGCAACCAATCACTCGGGTTTTCAAATTCTTACTCCTAATTTGAAAACAACAATTGAGATCTAAAAAATATGCATGTTGATACAAAAAGAAAGAATTCGAAGAGGATACAAAAAGAACACCCCATGAAGAGCCCAACTAAATAAAATTTTGGATTAACACCCAAATATATTGTCATTCTTCTTCTGACATATCAGTTCTATTCCAAGTTGTCAAAATTAATAATTAAGGCAATAAAAGACAGTAGGTAAAACTCATAAGAATTACGAACTACTTGTTAAAACATACCTCAAGTTGCTCCTGTAGGTCTCTGGCGTGCTCAAGTTCCTGTATTAGTTGTTTCACTTTTCGTTTTTCGGCTGTGTGTTCTTCTTGAAACAACATTTTCTGCTTCTCCCATGATTGAACTTTCATCAGTGTTTTCTTTTCCCTCTTAGAAACGTCTTGATAGCTAGCAGCTGATTCCTTGGCACGTAATTTGGCAACCTCCATATCCTGTCGTAGTGCAAAATTCTCCACTTCAAGCCTCCGAACAGCAGAGTTAGGAAGTTCAACCTGCCCACTAGCCTTGCACAATGCATGTTCCATCTCAGAAAGTTTCTTCATTGTATTTTCCTCCAGAGTCTGCTTCTCCTTTTTCAGGCGTTCAACTTCCTCTTTTTCTTGCTTCAAAGTCTTGAGTTCAGCCTTGTCCTTACTTAGCCTCCTTGCAGCCTGACCTTATGATTTGCCCACTCTGTCCACTCGTGCAGCTGATTTTGTAATTCCCGAACTCTTGGCACTAGATTCAAAACCATCTCGTCCTTCTTATCTCTAGGAAACCACTGTCCAAGGGACTTTTCATAAGGTTTCTCCACAAAACTACTAGTAGAAGACTCAGCATTGCAGTTGATAGGCAATGAGGGTTGATTACTTTTAGCAGGCAAAGAAAGAGAAAGATCAATATCAGTTGTTGGTAGCACAGATGAAGTATTAGTTGCAGGTAATGCAGGTGGTGAACTAGGTACGGGCATTGAAGCTGGTACATTGGTCTTAGAAAAAGGAGAGATGGTGTTAATATTTTCCAAGTTAAATGATGGAGAGGAAGAAGGAATGTTGAGGGTGGGAAGATTATGGTTCCCATTGTCTTGGGCCACATCAATTCCCATAGCCTTGCTTATTTTCAGCGAAGCATTTTTAAAGTTTACTGCAGTGGAAGCTGAAACAGACTTTAGCTTCTTATCTATCATTAAACCCCCCAAACCAGCCAGCTTTCCAACTCTTGATGAGCCCTTAGGTCCATATGTTCGAAAGTTTTTATCCACATGAAGTGACTTTTGTCGTAGCATGTATTCTCTCTTAGTTACATTAGAATGAACCTTTCTACTGCTTCCAATTTTTTCTTCGGACACAGAAGCTTGAGAGTTTCCAGCCACATTAAATGATTCCTCAACAATATCAGAGGTGGAATTTTGCACTTCTTTCTCTCAAAATGGTCCACTTGAAAATAATGGGTCCTTCGGTTTTGTAATACTAGAAACTCCTAGAGTGGCTGATCCATCAGATTGAGAACCATGAGCACAGCTGATTGGAGAAATTGGCTTCACGGGCTTAGGAAGATTCATCTCGGAGCTTTTGACGTCTGCTTTTAACTGGGGTATAGAGTTAGACGAGCTCTCATTCGAAGTCCCATCACAGACAAGTGCATTACATGGGTCGCTATCTATTGCACACGCAAGAGAATTCATGTCAGAAATCAATAAGCACCACATTGCATCACCAGTGCTGAAGAAAGTCCTAACCTCACGTAGAACACAGACTATTCAGCTAAAATATATTTTTCTAGTTGCTGTAAATCTTCAAAATAGTGCTCTCTTGAATGATCAATTTCTTGGCCACTTCTAAGGAAAGCTAAGGTGTTATCCACTATATTTGAGACAGTATCTTTACAACCAAAACAGATGCCAAATTTGACTAACTAATGTTTTCATATTTGTTAAGTAGAGCTAAATTTCACTAACTAATGTTTTGTTTATCTATTGTTTTTTTGTTTTTTTGTTTTTGAGTTCGATATTGGCTAATTAATGTCAATTTATATAGATATGGTTAGTTTCTTTATATATTAAATTAACTCTAACCACCAAGAGGGAGAGGAAGAAGTAAATAAAGCAAAACGAGTGTCTAAAGCCTTGGTTGCTTTGTCTATTTCCAAGCCACTGCACTAGATGCACATGTAATCGTATAGAAGCTTTCAACGTACGGACAAAATCTTTCACTCGTGATTGGACGATCTGACTCTGTCTTTCCACAAGTGACGAACACATAGCTCGTTTAAATTGTGAACACTAACAAATTGAATCTTTGATGCAAGTGCTATATAAAAATATCTATGATCAAGAACCTCAATCTCCTAATAATTTTGAATTATGCTCAAGCTTCTTTTAGTTTTCTTTCTTATTGATTGATGTGATGTTATATCCTATTATATGAATGCAAAATTACTGAATTGGTTGGTGAAATAAAGTTGATTTAAGAATGTTACAAAATTGATCTCGGAGGAAGTCAACATTAATTTTTCTCTTTTGTGTTCCCTGTGCCAGTGAGATTTGAGAGTTGTGTGAGTCGGGATTGCTGGTTCCTGATTTGAGAGGAAGTCAACATTTTTTTTTCTTCTAGTGAACTCCATTGTTCTCATTTTGGCTGAATAATTGATACTCTGTTTGTCATTTCCCTTCTTATTCCCCATAAAAAATATTCTACAAAAAAAATTATTAACGTGTTATTCAAGAAAACATGAGAACAAGAATGTACGTTTTCATGAAGAAATCATACTGTGTCTCCTCTCCACGTCCATTAACGTAGTCAATAAAGTTCCGCCAACCATCCAATCTTCAACTGGAGCAGCCAAATTTCCTACCTGGTATGCGTAACTAACTTATAAGTAATAGAAACGAGGAAAAAATCTATGGAGGAAACTGATAACAAGAAAAAGAATGAAAGGTTAAAAAAATTAAAGACTAAAGTGATCAGAAGGTACAAGAAATGGGATAGACAGATCGATGATATTGGTCTAGTTTTTCCACTCTGGAGGAGAGCTCCAGCAGTGTAACCCAAAGCATAGCAATAAGTTGAATCAAAGTTCGCAGGTAAACGACACATCCCTTCGTACCTATAAGTCAAAAGAAGAAATAAACAGAGATAACACACAAAGCACTAACCAGCAAAGTACAATTTTGTTCGTATCATCTCGTGGCCACTCGCTCGTACCATTCGTAAGTTTTTATTTGAAAGTCAATTAGCTGTAAGCCTAACCCATCACTTGATTGGCCATTTTCTTTACAAGTTCATAATGGAAGTCTAGATACTTGGTACCCCTAATTATCAAATATGAATTTAAAAGATCTTAATCCATTTACCAACATACATATTTTTGAGATCTCAACTGATTTGTCTACTACCCAAGTGCTAAATATAATATGTCTTATCACTAAATTATTAAACAGGAGCATTTAAGTAAAACAGCAAAAGTTCAAGCACAAATAGAATAAGTACCCAAAGAAATGTGACTGCCCTTGAATTGGCCGCCCATTATATGCACCTTCTTGCCTTCTCTTTTCCAACTCAGTTTCATGGAAAGACATGTATAAAACAAAAAGAAAAAACAATTACCTGGACGTTGCCATGTCGATCTCTTTCAAGCAACAATTGTTCTTGGATTGCTTGTGGGAAAAATTCAAAAAGGTGATGAGATTGAGTAGTAAGTTTCTTTTTCCATAACCTATCCTCATCTATAATATTTATTTTTCCATAACCTATCTCATCTATAATATCATGGGCAAGAATTTCATTGAGTTCCGAAATAAGCTACTACACTTGTAGAAAGAGGGTTATAAATGATATCAGTTCAAGAATGACATATTGATCCCGAGAATCTTGGTTTAGTGGATAGTGAGCATACAACGAAAAAAAATAAACACAATTAATTACAATAGCAAGAGAAATACCTCCGGAATGAAGTCAATCAGACCCTCAGGAATAAGTACAACACCATAATTAAGAACCAAGTTCAGAACGTTTACCAATTATATCGACAATGTAGTCTGTAACATTAAGGTAAGCTTCTTAGCCGCACCTGCAAAACACATTGTAAATTCGATGTACCCTATAAACTAAAGCTCTATTAATAAATGAGTCAACATTCAAAACATATTATTTTTTGTCTGGAAATTTTTTCGCCTACATACATTCAAAACCAATAAATCTCCATGAGTCAACTACAACTAGGTGGTAGAGAACAAATTTTTCAAAGCTGACAAAAAAGGCATCCGATATCACTTAATAATTGAATATGATATGGGATGTCAATACTTAGTTCCATTGTACCATATTAAAAGTTTCAACCTAATTCCATGAATCCTTTGTTTATCACAAATTTTCATCTTTACTCTTAAGTTTTGTTTGATATTTACCATTCCATGTAAAAATGCAAGAAGATGAAATTCTGAAACAGGATATATTAACTGACTCAACAATTTCAATTTTCATGGTTACATGAGAGTATCTGTTGCATGGATTATTAGTTATTATAGAGACAAAATCTAGTTCTCAAAGAGAACAAACAACCCTAACACATTGTAAATTCGATGTACCCTATAAACTAAAGCTCTATTAATAAATGAGTCAACATTCAAAACACATTATTTTTTGTCTGAAAATTTTTTTCGCCTGCATACAATCAAAACCAATAAATCTCCATGAGTCAACTACAACTAGGTGGTAGAGAACAAATTTTTCAAAGCTGACAAAAAAGGCATCCGATATCACTTAGTAATTGAATATGATATGGGATGTCAATACTTAGTTCCATTGCACCATATTAAAAGTTTCAACCTAATTCCATGAATCCTTTGTTTATCACAAATTTTCATCTTTACCCTTAAGTTTTGTTTGATATTTACTATTCCATATAAAATGCAAGAAGATGAAATTCTGAAACAGGATATATTAACTGACTCAATAATTTCAATTTTCATGGTTACATGAGAGTATCTGTTGCATGGATTATTAGTTATTATAGACAAAATCTAGTTCTCAAAGAGAACAAACAACTCTAGGGTTGCATGTGGAGGTAAATGCCCTTCTTGACAAAGATTTCTATCTGGTAAAGCATGTGGAGATAAATGTCCTCCTAGCAGCTACGTTTTCTACAATAATAGAAATATTTGGATGAGTTTGCAAAGCACACTCTAGTGTGATGTGAGAAGCAGCACGACCCATAAGCCGTCCAACTATGGATATATGTACACTGTTAATGCCATATGATAATAAACTTGAAACTTGAGTGAGAAACAAAAAGGTATCAACATCACAACAATGAAAAAGTACAATCTCACATTAGGTAGATCAAATAGAGAAGGTTAATAAAATTGAGCAGAGAGAAGTGCTCTGTTTTTTTACAGATGAAGCAATAAGATGGGCTTTATTATTGATATTATTTATTTATTTATAAATATTATATTTTTAAAAAAGTGGACATATTTGAACTTGAAATACTGGTAATGTCAATAATTCAGTTATTATGAACATGTCAGCACGTTAGAACTATTTTTAGTTTCAATTTCATTAAGCAAAATGCTTACGGTGGTAATATTTTCCTATAGATCGAGCATCAACCATCACATTACCAATCATTTCTGAATATATCTGCATAAACATCAGTAGAGCCTATTAAGAGTCTCATCTCATGAATGCGACATTCCATTTTTTCCTTGAATTCTTGAAGAAACTACTTCAACTTTGCAATAGTCACCAAAGTTGAGTCCAAACAAAATATGAATTCTAAAGCAGTTACGAAGAGAAATGAGTACCATGTAAGCAGAATCAAATCCAAAACTTGTGGGGACCTCTTTGCATTTGAGATCACCATCCATAGTTTTTGGACAACCAATCACTCAGGTTTTCAAATTCTTACTCCTAATTTGAAAACAACAGAAAGAAGGGGAATATAAATAACAGAGTCTTGCACACAAAAAAATGGAACCCTAGAGTAATTAATTACTCAACCTTATATTTCTACAATAAAAATAATATATAATAGCTTATCCATATATGATAATGAGAGTGAGAAAGAGAGAGCAAAAAGGAGGGAGGCAATAGACAAATTTCATAGTTCTGAAAAATATCTAAAGTTTTCAGCGAGGAAACGGGCATTTGTGTTGGAATCATCTCCACCAATTACAGCAAGGTCATCCAGATCAAGCTTCTGAGTAGTTTCTTCAGCTTCCTTAAGCTGAAAATAGAACCAAACTGTCGATTAATGCCTTGACTACAACTAAGACGTCTCAAAATGAAAATTCTGAGAAGAAAGAGTTTCACCTGATATGGAGTTTCAATCTTATCCTTCCTGGCATATCATATCAAAACCATCCTGATAAAAGAAAAATGCATTTAAATCAAGAATTGCATTCAAATGACAATCACTTCCCATCAAGACTGCATATATTCACACTAATAATTCTAACAAGTGAAAGCTAGAAATCCCTTCAAGAAAATTAAATATATTTTCCATTTTAGATACACACTTCAACAGAATCATGAAGATACCTAGTTGATACACATATCCATTCAGCTCTAATTAAATGAATTTTCCATTGTAAATGTGAAACATGCATTCCTATTTCCCTGTTTAAGCTAATAACTAGGAGAACCTGACTAGGTATGAAACCTTATGCCAAAAAGGAAGAACTCTAAGTGTTGAATAAATGTTCTTCAAAAAGTTTGGAATTTAACTAATGGAAATTTAACTAAGTGCAAGGTTAACACTAAACCAGGCGTTTGGTATAAAACGCATAAAATAAAACTAAGTCAGGGACAATCATGTGTAAAATTGTGAAATTGAACACATTGCATGAAAGTCGCCATGCGTTGAGAATGCGTGAGCAAGGGCAAAGAAAGTGAGAGGTTGAACACAAGGCACTGGGCAGACAATCGTGTAGCAAATGAGCAGTGCTATACGATGAGGTAGACGATTGTCTAGTAAGTGAGTGGCGCTACATGATGAGGTAGGCAATTGTGTAGGCAGGCGCTGGACGATTGTGTAGCAATGCGGAGAGCTAAACGATGAGGTAAGCGATCGTATAGCAATGCGCGGAGCTAAGCGATGAGAAGTGACGTGCTAGACAATCGGGCTATACGATAGGCAAAGTACTACACGATCAGTGTAAGCGTTAGACGATAAGCGTAGAAGCTGGACGATAGCGCTAGACGATAAGCGTAGAAGTTGGACGATAGCACTAGACGATAGGCAAAATACTAAGAGATGGGCACTAGGCGATGACGCTAAGCAATTAGTGGATACGTTGGACAATAAGACATCAGCACTAAACGATGGAGGTAAACGATGCGCGCAGTAGCTAAGCGATAGGCTATGCGTGAGATCGTTGAGAGCGAGATCGTTGACTAAACGATTGAGCTACACGACGGGTTGTTGGAGCTAAGTGCCAGATGTAGGAACTAAATGATGGAGCGGTACTGAGAACTGCGTTACGCAAGATTGATGAGCTCATCAGGATAAATGGTGTTATCGACGGAAGTTTGAAACAGAGATAGTAGGAGCTGGATGAATAAATATTCATGCAAAGTGAGTTCGATGCATGAAGAAGACATATCAAATAGGAGGTGGATGAGGCTGGGCGTTGGCAGAATGAGAGGAATATGCCTAGATATGATCAAAGGAGGAGGTGTCGGGTAAAGGAAAAGGGGTGAGATGCCTATAAAAGGAGCAGAACACTTCACTTTAATCCACAAACCATTTAAGTTCATAAAGATCACTAAGAAAGGAGTAAGTAAGAGCCATTCATGCGTTGAACGAAGGAAAAGAGGTGCTGAATGGACGAAAGTCAAAACAGAGGCACTGAAGGAAGCTGAGTGTACGGATAGACACCTAGGCTAAATTCAAACAAGAAGTTATTCCGAACTACTCATGCAAATCAGGTGATTTTTGGACCAAAAATTTTTAAATTGAATATAGATTTGGTGTGAGGACTGCTTAATGAAATTCTAACTCTAAGGCTATCAAATTCAAGGGAAATCGAAAGGTGCTTACCAGTGTGGAAACAGTCAAGCCAAGGGGAGTGAACTTGAGACTCCGAACTATCACCAAGGAATTTCAAGGCGAAACTCTAAGGTAAACTAGTTAAGACATTTTCACACATTTTTTAAGAAGGAAATGTTTTGAGATAAGGCCCGAAAGAGTGAATAATCTAAGCTTAAAGTTAAATCTGAAATAGGGTCTAGCAAAAGAGTAAGGGAAACCGGGTGAACTGGGAGGAAAAAGAAATCTCAGTAGGTCACTATGAGTGGTTTCCCCTTTTACTCTTTTAAATATATTTAGAATTAATATGTTGTAGTTTATATTATGAGATGAATATGAGGTTGGGATGGTCGGGGGGGTCTATGGACCTAGAACCTGAGCCCAAAATAAATCCTTACAGTATGGTCAAGAAACCAAAGAGTCTAGTTCCTGAGCCTGTGGGAAGGAAAAACCTTGAATGGGATGGTCAGAGGGCCGACGGGCCTAGCTTCTGAGCCCATGAAAGGGAGAACTATGTACACATAGGTTAATGAATATTTTTAAATGTGAAATGTTAACTATCTACCATGTGTGTAGGTTTGTGAAAAGTTTCATGGAATGATGGAGGTTTGCATTGGAACCTCGTGATAGCTTATGACCTGAAAAAGACTTGTATTTATGATTCCACTCATTGAGCTTTGTAAAGTTCATGATTTATTTTCTGTGTTTCTATTGGAACTATGTGCATGGGCTACGCGCTAGCCGAGCCTCACGTTGAGGTTAGGTGGGCAAGGACGCGTGCATGGACGAGGATGCCTTAAGCGATGCGGCTTGTGTGTGCATTGGTGTCCTATGGAATTTGATCGAAACTTAATTAAAATATCTTATCTAAATTCTGAAAAATAGGTTCGATTTTCATCAATTTGGTAGTGTAAGATACCTATATCCAGATCACCTGCTCCATTCTTCTTTTAGATTTGAACTTGCATAATTAATGGTAGGATTCTGATCTGACCTCCTCACATGAAAAATGGTGCGGCGTGAATTATAAAACTGGGAAGGAGATTAAAGGAAACGTAATTTACTCTAGAAAGAGATCATATAACCATCTAGTTCCACCATTGCCTTCTTGATCACAAGCTTGAACTTACCTGTCAAATGAATTCTACCTTTAGAAAGAGGTCATCAAATGATAAATATTAAACTAGACTTCATGAAAATGTTCTATCAATCCAAAGCCTTTCAAAATTGTTAAGAGAAAAGATACTCCATTTTTATCCTTGTTTTTCTGATCTTACATGCACCTTGATTAGTCTTAGTATTGTGTTAGTAACTAGTAAAATATTTGGATACTCAAAAAAAAAAAATAACCTTTTAAGTTTCATCAACTAGAAAACTGATGTCTTTTTAATATAGATTGGGGAGTTTTTTTTTTTTTTCATCTTTCATTTTTTTTCTTCTAGTGAACTCCATTGTTCTCATTTTGGTTGGATTATTGATACTCTGTTTGTCATTTCCCTTCTTATTCCCCATAAAAAATATTCTAGAAAAAAAATTATTAACGTGTTATTCAAGAAAACATGAGAACAGGAATGCACGTTTTCATGAAGAAATCATACCGTATCTCCTCTCCACATCCATTAACGAAGTCCATGCAGTTCCGCTAGCCATCCAATCTTCAACTGGAGCAGCCAAATTTCCTATCGGGTATGCATAACTAACTTATAAGTAATAAAAACGAGGAAAAAAATCTATGGAGGAAACTGATAACAAGAAAAAGAATGAAAGGTTAAAAGGTTAGAGACTAAAATGATCAGAAGGTACAAGAAGTGGGATAGACAGATCGATGATATTGGTCCAGTTTTTCCACTCTGGAGGAGAGCTCCAGCAGTGTAACCCAAAGCATAGCAATAAGTTGAATCAAAATTCATGGGTAAACCACACATTCCTTCATACCTATAAGACAAAAGAAGAAATAAACAGAGATAACACACAGAGCACTAACCAATAAAGTACAATTTTTTCCATATCATCTCGTGGCCATTCGCTCATACCATTCGTAAGTTTACATTTGAAAGTCAATTAGCTGTAAGCCTAACCCATCACTTGATTGGCCATTTTCTTTATGAGTTCATAATGGAAGTCTAGATACTTGGTATCCCCTAATTATCAAATATGAATTTAAAAAATCTTAATGCATTTATCAACATGCATGTTTTTGAGATCTCAACTGATTTGCCTACTACCCAAGTGCTAAATATAATATGTGTTATCACTAAATTATTAAACAGGAGCGTTTAAGTAAAACAGCAAAAGTTCAAGCACGAATAGAATAAGTACCTAAAGAAATGTGACTGCCCCTTGAATTGGCCACCCATTATATGCACCTTTTTGCCTTCTCTTTTCCAACTTAGTTTCATGGAAAGACATGTATAAAACAAAAAGTAAAAACAATTACCTGGACATTGCCATGTGGATCTCTTTCAAGCAACAATTGTTCTTGGATTGCTTAAGGGAAAAATTCAAAAAGGTGATGAGATTGAGTAGTAAGTTTCTTTTTCCATAACCTATCCTCATCTATAATATTTCTTTTTCCATAACCTATCTATAATATCATGGGCAAGAATTTCATTCAGTTCCGAAATAAGCTGTTGCACCTGTAGAAAGCGAGTTATAAATGATATCAGTTCAAGAATGACATATTGATCTCGAGAATCTTGGGTTTAGTGGATAGTGAGCATACAACCAAAAGAAATAAATACAATTAGTTACAATAACAAGAGAAATTCATCCGGAATGAAGTCAATTAGACCCTCGGGAATAAGTATAACACCATAATTAATAACCAAGTTCAGAACGTTTCCTAATTACATCGACAATGTAGTCTGTAACGTTTTTCAAGGTAAGCTTCTTAGCCGCAACCTGCAAAACACATTGTAAATTTGATGTACCCTATAAACTAAAGCTCTATTAATAAATGAGTCAACATTCAAAATACATTATTTTTTGTCTGGAACTTTTTCGCCTACATACATTCAAAACCAATAAATCTCCATGAGTTAACTACAACTAAGTGGTAGAGAACAAATTTTTAAAGCTGACAAAAAAGGCATCCGATATCACTTATGTGAACCCTGAATCCTAATTTCTCTACTTGAGTATGTTCCCTACTGAGACCAGTGTGGTGAGTAGGTTGATGTGGAAACTAATGTGTAATGGTAGAGAAAAGGGTGAAAAATTAGAAGAAAAATGTGTATTTGAAAGCTTGACTTTTGGGGAAAAAACATAAAAAATTGGCTAAGTATAACCTATGTGATGGATGCATTGGAAGGGTTGTGATGAATGCGTTGGATGGGTGGTATGCGGCTGAAGGAAGAAAGTTGAAAGTGATGCGTTGGAAGGATTAAGATGGCACGAGGGTCAACGGTGCAAAGGGCGTGCGGACGCGTTGGTCGCGATGGACGCATTGGACCAAGCGAGCGCCCCATGCGTCGATGCCAAACGCCCATACCAAGCACCCATGCGTCGATGCCAAACGCCTATGCCAAGCGACCTATGCGATGTTGCCGAGCAAGCCATGTGATGATGCCGAGCGAGCTATGCGTTGAGGACGAGCGACCATCCTATACATTGGTGGTGGCAGGCTCTTGCGATGGTTAAGACTTGCGGTGACCAAGTGAGTTGGGTTGCGATGGTGTTGAGTTGAAAACCAAGTGGAACCAAGAGTTGCTATGCGTTGAACATCCAAGAGTTTGTGGACGCATATGAAGGATGAGCTCATATGGGGGACGTCATCAAACATGTGGCTTCTTGGGAAGAAACCTTAAGCCTTAAGCAAATGAGGTGGTTGCACAAGAGGGCATGCAAAAATTAAGCCTCATGCATTGGTTATGTAGGAGAAGGACACCTAAAGTTGCGTTGATCAAAAGTTGCATTGATGGTGTGGGCCTCAAGCAGTAGGTGGAGAAGGCTGGAAGTGGCAGACCTGTCTCTTATACACATCTAGATGTGTATAAGAGACAGATCTTATCCAAATTCTGAAATCAAAAGTTGCATTGATGGTGTGGGCCTCAAGCAGTAGGTGGAGAAGGCTGGAAGTGGCAGACGCTAAGAAAAACACTTGGATGAGGAGGTGTCGACCTTGGAGAGTTTTTGGACGCCTATAAATAGGGCCAAGGACTTCGTTTTTGGATCACAACTCAAAAAGACATTAAAAAGAGTGGGAAAGCTAAGAAAACATTGCGTTGATAGCAAATCCATGCATTGATCATAGAGTTTCAAAGGGGACGCAGTGGACAGTGAAGTCTGGAAAACAGCATCAACATGGGACGAGGAGTTCTCCTAGAATACTCGTGCGTTTGGAGTGATTCCAAAGCCACCTGAAAGCTCTGCAAGTCTAGTTTTCAGGGTAGGGCTACTGGAGAAAAAGCTCCAGGGGATCAAGCTGGAAACTGAGAAGAAGATAGAAGGGTCAGGCTGTCCGGTAAGCTTGGGCCAGTCTTGAAGATTTTGTGATTCCGGCCAAACCATACGGAGTTCTGAGCTCAGATTTTAGGGTAAGCTTCTTAAGATATTTTAGAACATGGTTGTAGAAGGAAGTATCTCAAAATAAGGCTGAGAACTATGAGTAATCTGAGTTTTAAATTGAATCTGGATTTTAGGGGTGTAAAAGGGAGCCCGAGGTAAACAAGAAACTTCTAGAGTGAAAAGTTCCTAGACGACAAGATGAGTGACTAAAATATTTGACAAAAATATTTACAATGTTTTAAAGAAAGCATGTTTTAAAGAAAGATTATTCTCATGCCAGCTAGTTTTACAAAGTAATTTCCAAGCAAACCATGAGTTATGTTTTAAATGCGTGCATGTATGGAAAGTTTGTTGAAAAGCTATTTATGTGTGTTACATATATCCAACATGCGTTAGTATCTTTAAAGCCATGTTTTTATATGTGTTATACTTTACATGCTTTAAAGAGAAAGTCATTTATGACTAATTTTACTTAAAACGCGATACCGAAGGACACTTGAGAAGGTATCCGCCTAACTCGATACCAAAAGACATTTGAGAAGGTATCCGACCAACTTGGTACCGAAGGACATTCGAGAAGGTATCCGACCACTTGGTACCGAAGGACATTCGAGAAGGTATCTGACCAACTTGATACCGAAGGACATTTGAGAAAGTATCTTAGCAACTCGATACTGAAGACCAAGTTTTGAGAAGGTATCTGAGCACTTAGTATGGCCACATGCACGTAGGTAGTTGGAGTCAGAGATTGAGCAAATGGGTTCACTCTTGACTAGCAATTGGTGTTGGGATTTTAACCACAACAGGGTTATTCTCAACTGAGAAATAGTTTTAATGTTTTCTGATAAAAACAGTTTTATATGTTTTATGCTTGGAAAATGTTTATACTGCAGTACAAGGTTACTGTAGAAGTTTATATTTCAGTTTAATCTCTTTATTGAGACTTTTGCATGGGAATCAGTTATCTTTCTTAAGTCACTCACTAAGCTAGCAAGCTCACCCCGTTTTCAAATGTTTTCCTTTCCCCTAGGTAGCGGTCAAATCCTCAGGAGATAGCTCTGCATCTGCTCTGCCACTAAAGGATAAGGATATTGTAACCCGTCGGTTAGGTGGTTACTATAAATATTGTACACATGTTACAGTTGTTCATATAGGGACTATGGTTTTAAGCTTTGGGACTTATGAATCTAGTGTTGTAATTACTCTAAACAGATTATGTTTCTGAATTAATAAATTTTTGGCCTAAAAGGTTTTCCGCTGTACATGAGTTATATTTTGGTATCAAAGTTATTTCGCAAGAACTATTAGGCAGTAAGTGTCAACAAATGGGTTGATAACTGCTGCAGTCACGCCCTTTCTCAGACTCAGAGGGTAGTCTGGGGCGGGGTGTGACAACTTAGGCAATTGAATATGATATGGGATGTCAATACTTAGTTCCATTGCACCATATTAAAAGTTTCAACCTAATTCAATGAATCCTTTGTTTATCACAAATTTTCATCTTTACCCTTAAGTTTTGTTTAATATTTACCATTCCATGTAAAAATGCAAGAAGATGAAATTCTAAAACAGGATATATTAACTAACTCAACAATTTCAATTTTCATGGTTACATGAGAGTATATGTTGCATGGATTATTAGTTATTATTGAGACAAAATCTAGTTCTCAAAGAGAATAAACAACCCTAGGGTTGCATGTGGAGGTAAATGCCCTTCTTGACAAAGATTTCTATCTGGTAAAGCATGTGGAGATAAATGTCCTCCTTGACAAAGGTTTCGATCTTAAGTAGTTTAAATAAAGCAGCTACCTTTTCTCCAATATTAGTAATATTTGGATGAGTTTGCAAAAGCACACTCCAGTGTGATGTGAGAAGCAGCACGACCCATAAGCTGTCCAACTATGGATATATGTACACTGTTAATGCCATATGATAATAAACTTGAAACTTGAGTGAGAAAATAAAAGGTATCAACATCACAACAAATGAAAAGTATCTCACATCAGGTAGATCAAATAGAGAAGGTTAATAAAATTGAGCAGAGAGAAGTGCTCTGTTTTTTATAGATGAAGCAACAGATGGTCTTTATTATTGATATTATTATTTATTTTAAATATATATTTTAAAAAGTGGAACATATCTGAACTTGAAATACTGGTAATGTCAATAATTCAGTTATTATGAACATGTCAGCACATCAGAACTATTTTTAGTTTCAATTTCATTAAGCAAAATGCTTACAGTGGTAATATTTTCCTGTAGATCGAGCATCAACCACCACATTACCAATCATTTCTGAATATATCTGCATAAACATCAGCAGAGCCTATTAAGAGTCTCATCTCATGAATGCGACATTCCATTTTTTCCTTGAATTCTTGAAGAAACTAATTCAACTTTGCAACAGTCACCAAAGTTGGGTCCAAACGAAATATGAATTCTAAAGGAGTTATGAAGAGAAATGAGTACCTTGTAAGCAGAATCAAATCCAAAACTTGTGGGGACCTCTTTGCATTTGAGATCACCATCAATAGTTTTTGGGCAACCAATCACTCGGGTTTTCAAATTCTTATTCCTAATTTGAAAACAACAGAAAGAAGGGGAATATAAATAACAGAGTTTTGCACACAAAAAAAATGGTACCCTTGATTACTCAACCTTATATTTCTGCAATAAAAATAACATATAATAGCTTATCCATATATGACAATTAGAGTGAGAAAGAGAAAGCAAAAAGGAGGGAGACAATAGACAAATTTCATAGTTCTGAAAAAATATCTAAAGTTTTCAGCGAGTAGACGGGCATTTGTGTTGGAATCATCTCCACCAATTACATCAAGACCATCCAGATCAAGCTTCTGAGTAGTTTCTTCAGCTTCCTTAAACTGAAAATAGAACCGAACTGTCAATTAATGCCTTGACTACAACTAAGACGTCTCAAAATGAAAATTCTGGGAAGAAAGAGTTTCACCTGATCTGGAGTTTCAATCTTATCCCTCCCACTGCATATCATATCAAAACCACCCTGATAAAAGAAAAATGCATTTAAATCAAGAATTGCATTCAAATGGCAATCACTTGTAGAGAGAGAATAAGAGGAGATAGGGGGAGAAAGAAGAGAGAGGAGGGAAATATTAAAATTAAATTTTCCCTTCAAGTCATCTTGCCACATAAGTCATCTAGTAAATTTTCTATTTAAATTTAATGAATCTACTTGTAGAGGGACCTTTTAAATCTATTTCTTAAAATTCAAAGACTAAAATGGCTAATTTGAAACATGAATAACCAAAAGAACTCATTATTCTGTTCTCTAATAAGCGTCCATCACTACTTCACAAGAATAGGATTGTCTCCCTAATTCTTCATAATCCTAATTCCCATTAAAAACCAAATAACTTATCAAACGATTTTTGGTTTTTATACATAATATAATCAATATAATGTATAATATATATAAATAAATAGATATATATATATATATATATACACACACACATATACGGTTTGGTTCAATTCGGTTTTGAAACCAAAAACCAAATTAAACAGAAAAATTTGGTTTCCTTATGATTTTAAACTGAACTGAACTTTTAGTAAAAACTTTAAAAAAAAATGCATCTATTATGTTAGTTTTATTGTTCATCCCTACACTGAGCTTTCAATTTTGTGTCTAATAAGTCCCTTAAACTTTAAAAAATGAATCTATTACGCCTTTGACCTATTCAACATATTTTTATTTTTAAATACATGCATCTAAACATAAAAATTGAAATTTTTGCATCCCAAAATTCATATCTAATAAATCAATATGATTTAAGAAAAGTTAAAAATATCATAAACCTATTAGACACAAAATTTTGACAAAAACATGAAAGTTCAAGAATTAAAATTGTAATTTAACAAGATTATAAATATTAGGAAACACAAACAAGAGAAAATTAGGACAAAAGGAATCAAAAGCTACAGTTGAAGAGATTTGAAAATCAAAGAATTTTGAAATTGATTTTGTATAAATTAAAAAAATAAAAAATAAAAATAAAAGTCTTGCACAAGTGCAAACAGATTTTGGGTAGTTTTTTGAAAATTTTCCTGCTCTTTCAACTTTTCTGCTTCAACATTTCAAGAATTCAATGTTTTTTTGTCGCTATAAACAAGCAAAAATGACGTCAGATTCCCTAAGCAGCAGAACAGTAAAGTGGAGGTCTATGGTTGAATGGGGAAGCAAAAGTTGGTTTCTTGCAGCAGAGGTTTTAGAATCTTTGAAGAAAAGATGATCTTATTAAAACGATGGTAAAATTCTGCACGCCACGATATTAAAGAAGACAGATGAATATGTAAAGAAATTTAACCTGTAAGTTCTGGTGTGTAAGCTCGTGGAGTGGACCTTGCTGAATTTTTATTTGGACAATATGCAGCGGAACAAGCTTTTGAGGAAGGAGTCATGACACAGCCTATTTTGCTCTGCCTTGTAAAATTGTGTAAAGAAGCATCTCTAAGTTCATCTCTGGAGAATGATTGTGCATTGCTTGTTGTGATGATAGTTTAGACTGCTCATTAGATTTTATGGTCACCAATAATCTCCACAGGAGCAAAACCCATCTTTAAAATGATGAAACCTACTTGAATCTCTAACAACAATTTCCCGTTCAACAATCTGTGAGATCACCTTGATTGCAGCATTACAGTCTGTACAAGCTCCCAAGTTTTTCATTACCATGATTGGCGACCCATCTGGTGTGTTGAGTAGAGCAAACGCAATCGCTAAACATTCACTGTGGTATCTAAGAGACTCAAAACAATTCAAAAATCAAAGAAAGGACTAACTAAAGATAAAGACTAATAATCTGGCTGAAGAAGAGCGCTCCAGTGTAGGCTAATGTCTTGCACCAAATAAGCATTAAAAAATCACCATAAAGAAGCATTTATTCTAGCCGTCTCAAAACGATCCACCCAAGGCGATGCATTACCATGGAAAACTCCTTGGTTTCCTTCAAACCACAAATCAACTAGCAAAGTTTTTACAACATTATTCCAAAGCACCTTGGGACCTGATTTCAACAAGGGACCCATAAAACCTGCAAAATGTTTCCTTGAAAGGAACCGCTAAATACCCAACTTATTAAAAAGACCTTAAATAACCTTTGCCAACATTTGCCAGCATATGAGCAATCAAGAAAGAGATGCTTTCTCCAAACCTATTTCTAAAGATGTAGACAAAGAGAGGTGATTGGCCATTGATTTCAACGAATAAATTCCCTTGTTTTCTAACGACCTTAACCCTTCTATCATGACCGTCCACCACCCTTTTGCTAAATAATAATCTATGGAGACTCTGAAATTCAACAACTTCATCCTCCTTAAATAATCCTCGAAAGATAACTGCCCATGAAGAAGAAGCAAAACCCCAGTGGCCTGCTACTGAAACTTGTGGATTGAGAGCTACCTTGTAAAGCTTTGGAAAAGTCACAGGCAGAGGCAGCCGATCAATCCAAGGATTCTGCCAAAATTCAATTCTACTCGCATTCCCCAACTTATAAAGTGCTAGAGCTTCAACTTTCATCCAAGCTCTAGAAATGTTAAACCAATGACTTAGGAGACTAGGACTTGATTTATCTGTTATGTGCCAATTGAACTTGTCACTTTCATGAATGCTTCTGATGACTTGACACCACAAGGAGACTTCTTCATTTAAATAACGCCAACCCCACTTGGCTAATAAGGCTAGATTTTTCTTCTTTAATCCACTGAGACCAAGGGCACCATCCTTTTGAGAACGAGAAACTAATTCCCATTTAATCAAATGATTCAATTTGCCTCCTTCATGACCCCTCCCCAAACGAATTTTCTCATGATACCCTCTATTGTAGAAACTACCTTTTCAGGCATTCAAAATGAAGACATGCAGTATGTTGGAGGATTAGAAAGGACTGATTTACGGAGTAGCTCTTCCTCCCCTTGATAAATTACATCCTCCATTTATCTAGCTTAATCTGAAACTTATCAATCACAGGTTGCCAAAAAGCTTACTTTTCAAGTATCCTTCCAATGGTAGCTGATTCAAGAAAGGTAGTTGTCCCGCTTTACAATTCAACCTCAAGGCTGCCGAGTTTATAAATTTAATAAGCACTTCACGACTGAATTTTGAAAACAAGAACAGCAATGGCTCATTTAACCGAATGTCATTTTCGCAACGTTGAACAACCACACCAGATGCCACAAGTTCATCCACATTATCAATACATTAACGAACTAGCTTCATAATAGGAACTTCTGATGCTCATACACAAATACATTTTATAGAATTTCATTCTTCCCTCCTTCAGTTTCTTCTTCTTTTATAAAAATAATCACTAATTACTCAAAAATCGAAATCAAATACGAATATCCCAAAAAATAGCAGAACAATTTAAATGAAAAGAAAAAGAGAGAGAAAAAACACCTTCTTCTGGAGACCACTGGTTTCAGTTTTCTATCCTTCAATCAGCTTGGTCGGAATCAAATCAATCTGAAAATCCAATATACACATCATGTAATCAACATAAACAATAATAGGAAACACAAACACAGTACACAATCGAAGAACCAAAAGAAATTATTCTCATCTAGCAACCACAAATTAGAATGATAACAATCCAAATCACATAATACAGTAATAAAACAAAGAATAAGCGCAGATTCAGAAAGAGATGAAATAAGAAAGTGAATGGAACCTTGGAAGAGGAGCGGCGACATAGTTACCTGATACCTTGAGATAGATAGAATCGTAAAAAATAAAATCCATGGATAAATATGTATGTTGTAATTTTTAAATCTATAAACCAGAAAGATAGAAATGTAATTAAATACACCTTCAATACCTTGATGTCACTGCCTGTCATACACCTTTATCACTAAAAAAAATGGTCATCCATCGTTCATCCTTCTTCCTTCTATCCCCACAACGCAAAGCTGAACAATGAATGCAACTTATATGATTTAATAGATATTGAGAATTGTTCAAATTGAAGTCGTCATTAATAGTAAGTAGCATCAAGACCGTGTATTCTGTAGCCAAAATATTATTTGCAGTGACAAAACTGACTTCTCTTTTGTATGCAATACTCCTCCCATTGCATTAACTAGCTTCCCAATAGTTTGAAGTTAATTTCCACAGAAAAGCCTTCCTGCAGTTAAAAAGTTCCACATAGTGACCTTTCTCGAATGAAATGTTTTGAGTTTTGCAACAGAATGAACCTCTATCAATAGTTCCCAAAACTATAGGACAAAACTTAAGATGTACAGAGACCAGACCAAAGAGACCAAAATATTATGTCAACCCAATTCAAGAAACAAGTGTTTTGGGGATTCTTATAATATTACCTGTGAGGCAATAAATACCCTTGGGACAACCAAGCCCTAGCCTTCCAGAAGATCATATATTTCTTCGTTACTGATCTTCAGCACCGCAACTTATACAAGCATCCCGATGTTCAGCCGCTCGCCACCACCTGCTCCGACGATAGTGGCGACTTCACTTTCTTCGTCGCCTAAAATGTCCTTCAGCGACCGGTACACAATCCCCGATGCTTCTCACAGCCAAACATCGTGTGTCTCTTGCCGGCACCGTTGGCGTCCGTACGGCATAATCATACATTTCTCACCCAACTCAACACATCCTCGCTTCGACGAACTTCTTGCAAAAGGAGTCGAGGTCTTTCTCTCCGACAGATTGGGAGTTTTTAACGGCAGAATTGGGGAAAGGAGATGAATCTGCCCGTAAATGAAGACCATACCGAAACTCTGTTCTCTTTCTTCTCTCTCTACATTGCCGTTGCGCTTTATCATACACACAAGAGATTTATCAATTCTCACTGTTACAAACATAAATTTGTTAGAGAGAGAGTCTGAACCAAAGAAGAGGCAAAACAGTCAGCTATCATTGACTTACCGCCGGGATCCTCCGCCAGAACGTCTTCGACCTAAGAGGATCGGTTGCATTCCGGCATTATTCATCTTCTCTCCAAGTACCAAAACTGCCACAAGAAATCCCTCACATTTGGTTCGTTCAATTACTCTAATTCTCTCACTTTCCTTTCAATCCATTTTTCCACTACTTTCTTCAGCCATTCAAGTCGATCGAAAACAGTATCAAAGCTAAGTCTCGGTCGTATATCTCCGGCTACTCCGCTGCCAGAGACAACGAACGTCATGAAATGACGATAAAGAAGGAAGAAGATCCAAGGTTGATTTCGACCGGAGAAAAGGGTTGGGGTTTGAACCCTTTTTTTTTTCAAACGTCAAATTGGTCCTTTTCACGCCTACGACCTACCATTTAAAAATGTTTTTTTCTTCTTTTTTCTCTTTTTTCTCTTTTTTCTTCTAATTCATTCAAATAATTAACCTTCAAATCATTTCAAAAAATATATGCAACGGTAAAATCGGAAGAGACCTCCTAGTTGGGCTAGTCACTCTTACCCGGTGACAAAACCGGACTAGATGGTGTCACGTGTCAAATCCTTTTCATTCTGACTTTTCACTGGAATAACATCGAATGATAGGTATGAAATTATGCATTCAAACTTATAATACTATAAGGATAAGATAAGCAGGTAGCGGGAATCGAACCCGCCTCGTTAAGTTGGAAGGCTAAATATAAAATTTGGACTTTGTAAGTTCTACAAATGTTAAAATTAGACTTTCAAACTTATAATAGTCATAGAAATTCGACTTCTAAATGATAAAATTGACCCGTCAAACTTATACAGTTGTTACAATTTCTACTATTATGTAAGTTTGAGGATCTAATTTTAGCACTTGTATAAGAGATTAATTTTTACAATTAAAAGTTTGAAGGTACAATTGCAACTACCATCATAATTTAGAAGTGATTTTTTTAAATACCCATTAAAATATTATGGTTTCTCTTTTTACTCCATGACAGTTACAATTTGAGAATTTTTTTTTTTTAAAGTAGACCCTTAAATTTTGTGTTGATTTTTTATTTGGGTCGTAATTTTCGTTGTATGCAACCGTGAATATTTTTATTAATACCTTAGTTAGTTACTTGTAGGTAATTATAATGTGAAATTTTATAATTAATTCTAGTAGTGATAGAAAATTAGGAAAAATAATTTAATTATAATTATTTTAAATTATTTATAGAGATTAACACAATGGACTAAACGAGTTTTCAGACACATCGTACTTCCACTTGGGTCAAGGCTGCCACTCAGCCCTAAGACAGATCAAAGAAGAGTGGGGAACCTCTCACTAGTTTTTGGAATTCGACATCAGGAACTGTTTTTCACACATCTTGTCGAGGCAAGAAAGGACTGAGCTCTTGTAGATATTGGCTATGGTCAAAATGCAAAACTTCCTTTATTGTAATAGACAAGGCTACAAACAAGCGCCTCCAAAGCTATATCAAAGTTGTCATAAAAGAAACAAGAAAGAACAGGAATCCAACTAGAGAACTGAAGTTTCCCAAGACCAGTTACGGTAAGGTGCGCTGGGCACGAATCTAGCCAGATTCCTTAGTAGATAGTTCGAGTTCCTAGCTACTAAAGTTGAAAGATTGAAAAGTCCAAAGGACTAAGCCAATATGCAACTTGGTTTTCTGCCCGAACGACCCTAATGTACAAAAAAGAAAGAAGAAAGGTAAACAAGTTGGGTCACCCCTGGCCCTGATTATAAAGCTCATGTTGGATCGATATGGCAACCCTAGAGGGGGTGAATAGGGTTTAATTAAACTTTTTTTTTTAAATTAACCCAATCAAACTAATTAATACACTTTTTATAAATAATAAGAAAAATTCAATTTATGCAACAAATAAGATGACAAAAAAGTGTGATAGTTTAATTTTATCAAATTTTAGCAAATAAATAAGAACAAACTAAAACATACAATAAATTACTTAAATTAATTGCAAAAATAAAAAGGAAGGAGTTAGAGAAGAAGACACCGTAATTTTTATAGTGGTTCGGTCAAACTCGACCTACTCCACTCTCCAAGCGCCTCTTGGGAATTTGAATAAAATCTTTCTGACTCTTTCCACGGATTAAAGCCCAACCGTTATACCACTGCTCCTTTTACGGTTCAAGAGCAAACTCGATCCTTTCCACGGTTTAGGATCAGACCGTTACAAATGTTGGAATTTTTGAAGAACACAATACAACTCTCACTAGAGTGGATTTACAAGTTTAAGCACTCAACAAATTTATCCTCTACAATAACACTCTCTCAAGAATAAGATGAAAAGAAAAAAATTGGGAGATTAGAGAGAGCAACAATAGAAATTTTTGAGTTTTGGAGGATTATGAAAATGTAAAATTGTTAGTACACAATTTGGAGAGGAAGATGGTTTATATATAAATGGAAAAAAAATTTTAGAAATCACAATTAATTTGGACCATTAGATTTTGGAAAAGAAAAATCAATGGTGGAGATTTTAAACTAAATTAGTCGTTAGATACAAACAAAATATAATATTAAATTCATTTTCTTTTGAAATTCATTTTCTTTTTAAAATTAATCCAAAAAATTAAAAAACACTATTAATGTGTAAAAAACTAGCCGTTAGACACAAAAATAATATTAAATTTCATTTTTCTTTTAATTTATTTTCTTTTTAAAGTTAATCCAAAAAATTTAAAAAACATATCATTGTTAAAAAACTAGCCGTTAGACACACAAAAAATAATATTAAAATTTATTTTCCTTTTAGTTTTTTTTAATTTCAATTTTTTTTAAATCAATCCAAAAATAAAAAGTCCATCATATTTAATCTCTTAATGATCCACCATTCAACTAATATGCTGCCACATGTCTATATGCAAATGGTCTATTTTCTCTATAACTTGTTTCGGTCATATTGTCTTCTTTTAGCTCTGATTTGAGTGATTCAAGAGGTGTTGGAATCGTTGTTCCGAGCTCTATGCTTATGGACATATTAAAACACTAAAATTTTTCAGTAATTAAAAATTGAGTTTGTTATCATCAAAACATATCACCATAAAGATCATTCTTGAAATTCACTCAAAAAAATAAATTCTCCCCTTAATTAATACAATCAAAATCATAACAAATTTATAGCATATTTTTCTTAAACTTCTTCCCCTTTGGAATCATCAAAAAGAATAATTAAGAAAAATTTAGAACTACATAAATGTTTCCTTTAAAAACATGAACATAAATTTAGCACAACTCTCCCTAAGAATATTAACACATGCTTTCCATATCTTCCTCTATCAAAATGTCTTCTAAAAGATTTAACAAGTAAAATTATAAAATCAAAAGGCATCAAACGAATAATACCGAGCTCAAGCCTATTTTTGCAAAAGTTTTCTTCATTCAAAAACTTGGTAAAAATATCCGCTAATTGATTATTAAAGCATACAAATTCAAGAGTAATATTATCATTTTGCACATGCTCTCTAGTAAAGTGATGTCTAATATCAATATGCTTAGTCCTAGAATGATGTATAGGATTTTTTAGTCAAATTAATAGCACTAGTGTTATCACAAAATATAGGCACATTATCAAACTTTAATCCAAAATCACAAAGAGTTTGTTTTCATCCAAAGAATTTGAGTACAACAACTAGCAACTGCAATATATTCCGCTTCGGTAGTGGATAAGGCAACCGAATTTTGCTTTTTACTAAACCAAGAAAACTAAGGAACTACCAAGAAATTGACAAGTCCCACTAGTACTCTTACGGTCAAGTAAACTACCACAAAATCCGCATCGGAATATCCTACCAAATTAAATTCAACATCTAGGATACCATAAGCCTAAATCAATAGTATCAAGCAAATATTTAAAAATTAACGACATGTAAATGTGATTTCTTAGGACAAAGATTTGAAATCTAGCACAAAGACATACACTAAACATAATATCAGGTCTATTAGCGGTTAAATAAAGTAAAGATCCAATCATACCTCTATAAGTTTTTTATATCCACACACTTACCTTTTTTCATCCTTGTCAAGCTTAGTGGATGTGTCATAGGAGTTTTTGCAATTTTACCTTCATTGAATTTTGAACCTTTTGAGTAAATCCCTTGTGTATTTTTCTTGACTTATGAAAATACCATCCTTGAGTTGTTTGATTTGGAGTCCAAGGAAAGAAGCTAAGTTCCTCCCATCATACTTATCTCAAATTCACTATGCATACACTTAGAAAATTCTTCACACAAAGATGGATTAGTAGAACCAAAATAATATCATCCACATATATTTTGTACTAAAAGCATATCATTTTCTTTAGTTTTAATAAAAAGAGTAGTATCAAATTTTACCCATTTTAAATCCATTCTCAAGCAAGAAATTATTAAGTCTATCATACCAAGCTCTTGGAGCTTTTTAAAGCCATAAAGAGTCTTTTTCAACTAATAGACATGATTAGGAAAATTTAAAACTTTCAAACCCCGGAGGTTGTTCTATATAAACTTCTCCATGATAAACCATTTAAAAATGCACTTTTCACAATCATTTTGATACAAAATGAAATTCTTATAAGAAGCAAAAGCAAGCAACATTCTAATAGCTTCCAATCTAGCAACGGGTACAAAAGTTTCTTTTCTTCATAATCTATTCCTTCCTCTTGACAATAACCTTGAGCTACAAGTCTAGCTTTATTTCTAATGATATTTTCATTTGCATCAATTTTATTTCTAAAGACCCATTTAGTTTCCAATTATAGAAGCATGAGAGGGCCTAGGGACTAACTCTCAAACTTTATTCCTTTCAAATTGATTTAATTCTTCTTGCATAGTTAAAATCTAAAATTCATCATTTTTGGCATCTTTTAAAACTTTTTAGTTCAATTTGAGAACAAAAAGCAAGATTATTAACATATTAAGAGAGGAACGAGTTTTCACCACCTTGTTCGGGATCACCAAGAATTAATTCTTTGGGATGGGAAAGGAGCATACCTCCACTCTTTTAGGCATGGATGAAGAACCAACTTCATTTCTTTTCGATTAAGCTCACCTCTGCTTACTTGAAACAATTTCCTTTGCCTTTGTCACTAACAAGTAAATCTCCAAAATTTCCTTCGAAAACCATCACTTATACTACCTTTACTAATTTATTTTACCTTTCTTGTTGCTCACTAAAGGTTACAAGACTCCATCCTTTTTTGGAGAGAGAGACAAACCTGGATGGGTCTCCTAATCATTGTGCCTCGAGCAAATCACTTTCCAAGTACCACTTGTTTTTTCTTAGGAGTGCTTTCAAACAAACCTACAAACACAAATGTTTCAAGTTTGATTCTTTGTACCCACGCTTGTTTGGGTCCTAGATAGTTAGCATTGACTAACTTGGGAATCCATTTCATTTTTGCATAGACATTTAAGGCATTGGATTTAGACAAAGTAGCAAGAATAAGTTGTATGTCCAAAACTTTGCCACATGAGAAATTAAACAACATTATGCAAAGATTTATCTCTTTACAACAAATTTATGCACTCTACTTTTTTTGGAGAAATTATTCTTGGAGCATTGTGAAACTTTGCCCTTGAGAAAAAAATTCTTCTTGGAGAAGTAGTATGAGCATCTTTCAATTTGAAACACTTAGGTCTAATTATGGCCTTCAACACCAACAATAATGACATATTAGGCACAAAGTTAGAATTTAACATGCTTAGACACAACCTTAGGCTTATTAAGCTTAGGCATATTATGAGATACTTTAACAAAGATAGTTTTAGAACTTGAAGGAGTAGAACTTTCATCAATATAGCCTAAACCTCTTTTATCACCAAAAGGCTTGCCTACTTCAATTATCTTGTCTAATCTTTGAGCACCTATTGTCAACTTTTAATAGATTCTTTAGCCTTATCAAGTTATTGCAAAGCACTAAATTCTTTTTCTTTGAGTAATTTAATCAAATTATATTTTTCACAACTATCATGCTCAAGAAATTTAACTTTGTCAATCAAGGCATTTTTCTCATCACAATCAAAAGCATGCTTGTCACAAGAGATATTCATTTCATCAATATACATAGCATCATGGCTCATTCTCTTTTAAGCAAGCAAGTTCTTCAAGACTTAACTTTACTAAATAAAAATGTTGTATTTCTTTTTAAGCACAACATACTTAGAAACTAAGTTTTTCTAAAATCATTTTGCATATTTTTTAAAAGCTTCAAACAATTCATTATAAGAAAGAGTTCTAGAGTTTACTTCATCATTTTTGTTCATCCTCTTTGTCACTATAAAGCCATGAAGCAAAAATTGGCCACTTCTTCATTATCACTCCCACTTTCGCTTTCATCGCTTTCATCCCAAATAGCTTTCATTGCTTTCTTCTTGGAATTTCTTGGATGATTTGAGAAAAGGACAATCGGTTCTAATATGACCCGGCTTTTTTGCATTCATAGCATCTAAACCTCATCCTTTTTGCTCTTTTCACTATATGACTCCTTTTTTGTTGGAGAGATGCTCTTGAATTGCTTCTTTCTCTTTGATGAAGTTTCTTATACTTACGTTGAAAGATAGGCAACATCATCTTCATCAAGGTCATTTTTTCATCTTGGGAGTCAACTTCTAAAGAGATGGTTCTTTAAAGCTACTCTTTTTCTTTTCTTTTTCTTCTCATCCTCCATGTTTTTCTTGATCTTTTATCTTCATGCGTCAACAACGAGCCCATGAATTCATCAATGGAGAGATCCTTTGCTCTGAATGGCGGTGACTTTAGGCTCCATTGTTTAGGCAAAGACCACAATAACTTTCTTATCTTCTCAAGATTTGAGCTACTTTTTCCCAAGTCCTTCTAAAGCATTGACAAATGTTTAGTAAATTTAATAAACATATCGGAAATAGCTTCATTTTCATCAATTTTAAACATTTCATATTGATTGAACTTAACATGCCAATCTTTGTTTCTTTACTTGATTATTCTTCATGGATAATTTCTAATTTATCCTCATATCTCTTTAGCGGTTTTGCAAATATAGACACTCTATTATACTTCAATTCATTCAAAGCACAAAATAAACAATTATAGCCTTTGCGCATTTTAAAGAGCATGCTTTCTTTTCATTTATTGACCATTCTTCCTTAGGTTTTATAGTGCTAACACCATCAACATCTTTTATTTGAATTTTAAAACTTCCTCAACAATATCCCATAAATCATAATCAATAGAAAGCAAAGAAAAATCTCATTCTATTTTTTCAATAACTATAATTAGTACCATTAAAGAAAGGAGACTTCTGTAATAGATTGATTATTGGTAATAAGGATAAAAAACCTAAAGTTGCCATAGCCTCAAAACAATAAAGTTTTTCAAGAAATAAATATTTCAAGAAGAGCAACCCTCTTTGATACCAATTGTTGGATCGATATGGCAACCCTAGAGGGGGTGAATAGGGTTTTAATTAAACTTTTTTTTTTTAAATTACCCAATCAAAACTAATTAATACACACTTTTTATAAATAATAAGAAAAATTCAATTTATGCAACAAATAAGATGACAAAAAAGTGTGATAGTTTAATTCTATTAAATTTTAGCAAAATAAATAAGAACAAACTAAAACATACAATAAATTACTTAAATTAATTGCAAAAATAAAAAGGAAAGAGTTAGAGAAGAAGACACCGTAATTTTTATAGTGGTTCGGTCAAACTCGACCTACTCCACTCTCCAAGCGCCTCTTGGGAATTTGAATAAAATCTTTCTGACTCTTTCCACGGATTAGAGCCCAACCGTTATACCACTGCTCCTTTTATAGGTTCAAGAGCAAACTCGATCCTTTCCACGGTTTAGGATCAAACCGTTACAAATGTTGGAATTTTTGAAGAACACAATACAACTCTCACTAGAGTGGATTTACAAGTTTAAGCACTCAACAAATTTATCCTCACAATACAATAACACTCTCTCAAGAATAAGATGAAAAGAAAAAAATTGGGAGGTTAGAGAGAGCAACAATGGAAACTTTTGAGTTTTGGAGGATTATGAAAATGTAAAATTTGTTAGTACACAATTTGGAGAGGAAGATGGTTTATATATAAATGGAAAAAAATTTTAAGAAATCACAATTAATTTGGACCATTAGATTTTGGAAAAGAAAAATCAATGGTGGAGATTTACTAAATTAGTCGTTAGATACAAACAAAATATAATATTAAATTCATTTTCTTTTTAAAATTAATCCAAAAAATAAAAAACATACAATGTGTAAAAAACTAGCCGTTAGACACAAAAATAATATTAAATTCATTTTCCTTTTAATTCACTTTCTTTTTAAATTGATTCTTTTTAAAGTCAATACAAAAATTAAAAAAACATACAATGTGTAAAAAACTAGCTGTTAGACACAAAAATAATATTAAATTTATTTTTCTTTTAAATTTCTTTTAAATTTCAATTTTTTTATTTTAAATCAATCCAAAAATCAAAAGTTCATCATATGTTAATCTCTTAATGATCCACCATTCAACCAATATGCTACCATAATGTTTACATGCAAATGGTCTGGTTATGCCACGTTATCCACCACAATATTTTCTATATAGACTTGTTTCGGTCATATCGTCTTCGTTTTAGCTCCAATTTGAGTGATTCAAGAGGTGTTGGAATCGTTGTTTCAAGCTCTATGCTATGGACATATTAAAATACTAAGATTTTCAGTAATTAAAAATTGAGTTTGTTATGATCAAAACATTGATTAATTAATTAGAGATTAAGGGCCAAAAAGCCAACAATCTCCCCTTTTTGATGATGACAAACCATTCAAGAAAAATAGCTTGAAATGCATGTAATCTCAACCTTAGCATCAACGACGTTTTTTGTTTCTGAAAGATCTGTTAACGACTCACTGAGTGCACGAATAATCTTGACTGAATTAGATTCAACAATAAGGGATTGCTTCATAAATCCTGCCATTTGGGAAAAACATAATAATCTCACTTTAATGGTCTCACCTTCAAATGCTTTGATTGACAAGCCATAATTAAAACGCTTAAACCCGGTGCAGATAGGAGAACTCCAAGAGTCATGAATCACCCACTCCAAACCACCAAAATTATTTTCACTGCACCATGAGGCATCAACAATAAGCTTTCAGCAACAATCGGGAGGGGGAATCAGCAATCCTGACTCATACAACTCTCAAATCTCACTGGCACAAGGAACACAAAAGAGATAAATTAATATTGACTTCCTCCAATATCAATTTTGTAACATTCTTAAATCAACTTTATTTCATCAACCAATTCTTGAGTAATTTTGTATTCATATAATAGGATATAACATCACATCAATCAATATGAAAGAAAACTAAAAGAAGCTTTAGCATAATTCAAAATTACTAAAAGATTAAGGTGAGATCATAGATATTTTTATATAGCACCTGCATCAAAGATTTAATTTGTTAGTGCTCAATTTAAATTTAAACAAGCTATGTGTCCGTCACCTGTGGAAAGACAGAGTTTTATCGTCCAATCACGAGTGAAGGATTTTGTTCGTATGTTGAAAGCTTCTATACAATTACATGTGCATCTAGTGTAGTGACTTGGAAACAGACAAAGCAACCAAGGCTTTAGACACTCGCTCTGCTTTATCTACTTCTTCCTCTCCCTCTTGGTGGTTAGAGTTAATTTAATATATAAAGAAACTAACCAAACCTATATAAATTGACATTAGTTAGCCAATATTGAACTCAAAAACAAAAAAAAATAATAGATAAACAAAACATTAGTTAATCAAATTTAGCTCGTACTAAATAAATTTTATTTTGATAAATCCAATCGACATTAATTCTTATATGCATTTTCGTAGTAATAATTAAGATCACTTGCACGTTGCACCTAATTTTTAATAAATAATTTTCAACCAATTACGTTTTTAAATCATATGATTTTTTTAACTTTTCAATGAACAACTCTACAGCCACCCTTTCATAAAAAATTATTAAACATTCATTCTACAATTGAACCTTCACTAATTTCTAGTTACCAATATTTGTTCAATGACCTATTGACTAGAGAAGTTAAGAAATTATAATCTATGAAGTGCATAGTCTAAAACAAACAAACAAAATTTTATTACCCAACTCATTTGCATATTCTTTCTTTAAGCATTTCTAAGCTCCACCGCATTGCTGCATGAACCTTGTAATTAACCTCATCCACAAACTTCAAATAAGTATATCTCCAACTCTTATTCAAAATTAAAGTTCAAAAAATTGCCAAAAATCCAATTATATATCCAAGTATTAACATAATGTAAAGCAGTCGCTTCTCCTATTTATCCTCCTCTTGATCTAGATTGTCAATATCTTTTAAGGGCAGCTTAGATGGTTTCTCAATCATACATTTTATTGGAAGCGGATCCCCACAAAGATATGGATTTCCATCAAACCTTGAAGCCTCATTGAATGTGGAGAGTTGATCCTCTCTAAAAAATTCTCTTGAGAGATTGTTGTGAGATAATTTTAACACGTCTAATGTATTTAGTTATGATATGCTCCTAGAAATTGGTTCAAACAATTGGCTAAAAGATAAGTCGCGTGATTTTAATGCCTCAATTTCTCCTATTTTGGTAGGAATAGTCCCAATTAGATTATTGTGGGACAAATTCAATCTAAATAACTTTTTAAGTATAATTATCTCTCTTGGAATGAAACAACTATGAGAGTTTTGAACCTAACTTAGATGGTCAAACAAAACGCAAACAATCAGCAAAACAAATCAAAAGCAGTAAAGAACAAACACCAAGATATATAGTAGTTCAACCAATTTGGTCTACATCCACTTTGAGAACTAGCTTGAATCAATTTTATTACGAGCAGCAAGGAATTTACAATTACAGATAATCAACAATAATCACCAATCTGTAATTTTAATATCCATTGATATCGAGTGAACCGCACACAACGTCGCCTCTGAAACCGAGAACAACCCGCTGAAAAATAGCCCAAATCAACCTGCCTCTGATCGGCGAACCACGCGCAGACCCGCACGTCCCTCTCTGTCGCTGATGACCGGTGAACCCACGCCGAACCGGAACCCACCAGAACCAAAGCGTCTACCTAGACCGGACCGAAAACCAGCGCTGACTGACCGACCAGCACCCATGCAAAACAGTCGTCGAACACCCACTTGAGGATGGTGAAAACCCACGTCGGACAGCACCTACCGCCGACTCGCCTGTTGATCTCACCGGACGGGAACAAGGAATCTGCCACCCACGGTCTGCAAACTCACCAGACTCGACGGCTGCCTCTGCTTCAGCTTCGTGTTCCAGCCGCCTGCTACTCTCCTAGCCTTGATCAAAACGGCTGCCTCTCTTTTTCAGTCATGATTTTCTCAGCCCAAAGAAGATGGATTTAATTACAAAAATGCCATCTGTCCATAATTACCAGAATGCCATTGAGCTTTAATTTCACTAAAAAAACCCAATAAAACCCACTTAAATACCTTGCTATTTTCTACAAATCTCCTAATATTTAAGTGCCAAGCTGATTCTTCAATCTCCCTATCATCTAGATTTAATATTCAGCCCATCTAATAGGTATTTAAACCTATGGGCTGGAAGAACCTTGGTTAACATATACAAATTCTCAACTATATGACCCTTGACCAGTTCAACATCTTTCTTGGCCACAACTTCTCTGATAAAATGAAATTTGACATCGATATGCTTAGATCATTCCTGATGAGATGGATTCTTTGTAAGATGAATAGCACTATGGCTATCACAACAGACAATAGGAATGAACTCCTGCGATAACAACTCACCAACTATTCTTTTCAACCACACTGCCTCTTTCACAGCTTCACCTACTGAAATATACTCTGACTCAGTAGTAGACAAAGCAATAACTAACTGTAGAGCAACCTTCTAACTGACCACATCATCAAACAAACGAAAAATGTGACATGATAGAGACCTTCTTTTGTCAAGGTCTACAGCGTAATCTGTATCTGTGAAGCCTTCCAACAGTGCTGATTTATCACAATCCCTGCTAAAACATAATGATACACTGGCACTACCTTTCAAATATCGAAGCACCCATTTAACTGCATTCCAATGTTCCTTCCCAGGATTTTACATAAACCTACTTATCATACTCATAGCATATCCCAAGTCAGGCCTAGTACAAATAATCAAATACATAATACTTCCAACAGCATTACAATAGGGAATATTAACCATCTCGAACTTTTCTTGTTCAGTAACAAGACACTGAGACGAAGAAAGCCTAAAATGAGCTAAGGGTGTTGAAACTGCCTTACAACCAGATATATTATACTTCTCAAGCAGTTTATGCACATAACTCTCCTGCGAAATGGTTACAAACCTTTCTCCCTTTCTCTTTTCACATCCATGCCTAGGATCCTTTTCAGTTCACCTAAATCTTTCATCTCAAATTCACTACATAACCATTTCTTGAGTTCATAGATTTCAGAATAATCCTTAGACACCAGGTTCATATCATCTACATACAGAAGTAGATAAATATATGTACCTTTCTGAGATAGTTTCCAGTACACGCAGACATCATATGAGCTCTTGTAAAACCCCTACTTTAGAATAAAGGTGTCAAACCTGATATACCACTGTCTGGCGATTGCTTCAATCTATAGATGGACTTGTGAAGACGACAAACCATGTCTTCCTTTCCTTTCACCTCATAGCCCTTAGGCTTGCTGTCACCTCTTGTACTTGGCTTGATTTTATAAATCCATTTTAACTGAATGAGTTTCTGATTAGGAGGCCTTGGAACCAATGACCATGTCTGATTCTTCTACAATGAGAACAACTCTACTTCCATAGCATCCTTCCATTGTTCCTTCGAATCAGATACAATTGTCTCCTCAAAGTAAGAGGCTCTACTTCAATACTATCAACTGCACAAGTAAGAGCATAAGCAACTAAATCAGCATAACCATACCTCGTAGGAGCCTACCTCACCCAATGAGGTCTGTCACGTGTAAGCTGATAGTTCTGTAGGTCATTACTACTTAAACTTTCTTCATCGAAAGCTCCCTCATCAATCAAAGTCCTCTGCAATTGAGGCTGTCTACCATCAGAACTGGATGATTGATCACTGGATTCGCCTAAACTAATTGATGGTCGTGCTTTAGAATCAATTCTAACATCTGCCTCAACCTAATCAACTGTCTACTGTTTCAGCTGCTCTTTGACACAAAATGGCATCTCTGTTTCATTAAAGGTCACATCTCTGTTGATAATACATTTATTTTTGCCCTCTTCCAAGCACCAAAGTTTATATCCTTTAACACCCTGAGGATATCCTATAAACATACATTTCAGTGCCCTCTTATTCAGCTTCCCTTCCTTAACATGAGTACAAGCAGAATATCCAAACACTCTGAGATGATCCAAACTTGGAGCTTTTCCTGTCCATATCTCTTGAGGAGTCTTTAGGCCTAAAGTGGAAGACGGACTCCTATTAATAAGATAACAGGTTGTTTGGGCAGCTTCCCCCCAAAACTTCAAGGGTAATGAAGCATTTGTCAAGAGACATCTTTTACGCTCCATAATTGTTCTGTTGAACCTCTTAGCTAAACCATTCTGCTGTGGATTGTACGTAACAGTGAAATGCCTCATAATTCCCTTAGATTAGAAAAATTTATCAAATTTGTGATTCAAAAATTATAAACCGTTGTTTGTCCTCAGATATTGTACCTTCTTTTTGGTTTGGTTCTCAACCTGCTTTTTCCATTCAAGAAATTTCCCAAAAGCTTCATCCTTCTGTTCCAGTGGATACATCCACACCTTCTTTGAAAAGTCATCAATGATCGACATAAAGTATCTCGAACCTCCCATAGAAGGTACCTTTATAGGACCCACAAATCTGAATGAACATAATCTAAAATTCCTTTGGTAGAATGCTTTCTTTTCCCAAACTTCACTCTAGTAGACTTTCCCATTATACAATGTTCACAAAATGGGTGTTCAGTGTCTTTAACTCCTTCAAGCAAATTTTGTTATGAAAGAGCTTGAAGACCTCTTTCACTCACATGAGCTAATCTATTACACCATAACATAGATTTATCTGTTTCTTTCCCAGATGCAACAACAGCACTATCTGAAACTGTAGTACTCTCCAACACATAAAGGCCATTCCTCAAGGTCCCCTTCAGCTTAACCAAAGAACCTTTGATAACCTTCAGAACTCCATTTTCAGATTTATAGGAATAACCTGCTCTATCTAATTCGCCTAGAGAAATTAGATTTCGTTTGAGTTTTGGAACATACCTTACATTTTTAAGAATTCTGATCATTCTATCATGTGTTGCAATTCGAACTGACCCAAATCCTTTTACATCACAAGTACCATTATCACCAAACAAAACTTATCCCCCATAATTTTCCTGAAAGTCAATCAAGAAATCTCGATTAGGAGTCATGTGAAATGTGCACCATGAATCCATGATCCAACCATTCTGAATGTCCTTGCTTGACACCATCAAGACCTCTGTTGAACCATCAGTAACATTTGCTGCACTAGATTCCCCTACATGCTTGCTACTTGATGCTTCCTTGCTCTTATTCAAAGAACAATTTTTCTTAAAGTGTCCTTCTTTATGACATAGGAAACACTTTTTGGACAATTTTTCTTAAAGTGTCCTTTATGACATAGGAAACACTTTTTGGCTTTCCCCTTTTGATTTTGACCTAGATATCGACTCTTTTCCTTTTTCGTTCTTTTTCTCACTTCTACCTCTGGCCATGAGTAACTCTCCATCTCTGTGTTCCTTTTTAATCTCAAGGTTTCTCGTTTTCAAGGCATCCAACACTATATCCATGAACAATGAATCCCGTCCATATTTAATAGCTGCCTTAACTTCTCGATACGATTCAGGCAATAAATTCAAAAGAATAACTGCTTGATTTTCATCCGACATCTTCTCACCGATGTTATTGAGATCAACTATAATCTTCTAGAATTCTTATCTTCTAAGCCTTTACTAGAGTCCATCTTATATCCAAAAAATTTCTCTTTTAGATATAATTTATTTGGCAAGGACTTAGTTAAATAAAGTCTTTCTAATTTCTTTCATAACTCCCCTGTAGTATTGTCCTCATCTACTAGCCTAAGCATTCCATCTGACAGATAAAAAATTATCGTCGAATTATGCCATCTCATCTATATCCCTTTTTTTCAGCTTCTGTAATTGTTGGCGGAAGGTCATTTTCATCTAAGAATTTGGCTACCTTTTGTTGTACCAGAATAACCCTAATCTTTTTCCTTCATAATCCGAAATCACATTTCCCATCAAATTTAACAACTTCGAACTGTGTAGACAACGAAGCCATCTGTCAAATTAATCCCAACAAAAAAATTCTCCTAAACAAAGAATATGCTGGCACACTACCACACACCCTCCTTGGATCGAATGGAGCTCTGATACCACTTGTGAAAGTTTTGAACCTAACTTAGATGGTCAAATAAAATGCAAACAATCAGCCGAATAAATAAAAAACAGTAAAGAACGAACACCAAGATATATAATATTTTATTACGAGCAACAAGGAATTTACAATTACAGATAATCAACAATAATCAACAATCTATAATTTTAATATCCACTGATACCGAAAGATTTGCACACAACATCACCTTTGAAACCGAGAACAACCCGCTGAAAAATAGCCCAAATCAACCGCATCTGACCGGCGAACCACGCGCAGACCCGTGCGTCCCTCTCTGTCGCTGATGACCGGTGAACCCACGTCGAACCGGAACCCACCAGAACCAAAGCGTCTACCCAGACCGGACCGAAAACCAGCGCTGACTGACCGACCAACACCCACGCAAAACATCTGTCGAACACCCACCTGAGGATGGTGAAAACCTACGTCGGACAACACTTGCCGTCGACTCGCCTGTCGATCTCACCGGACGGTAATGAGGTATCTGCCACCCACGGTCTGCAAACTCACCAGACTCGACGACTGCCTCTTCTTCAGCTTTGTGTTTCAGCTGGCTGCCGCTCTCCTAGCCTTGATCAAAACGATTGCCTCTCTTTTTCTAAAGGTCACGATTTTCTCAGCCCTAAAGAAGAAGATGGATTTAATTAAAAAATGTCATCTGTTCATAATTACCAGAATGTCATTGAGCTTTAATTTCATAAAAAAAAACCCAATAAAACCCACCTAAATACCTTGCTATTTTCTACAAATCTCTCAATATTTAAATGCCAAGCTGATTCTCCAATCTCCCTATCATTCAGATTTAATATTCAGCTCATCTAATAGGTATTTAAACCTATGGGCTGAACCTTGGTTAACATATCTGACAAATTCTCAACTATATGAACCTTACCAGTTCAACATCTTTCTGGGCCACAACTTCTCTGATAAAATGAAATTAATTGCAAGGTTACTAGACTTTAATAGATCATATTTGTTTATTTCGATTGGTAGTTTTTAATGTTCTTAATTTTTTACATCCATTATCGATTTTTTTATTAGAATTAAATGGAGTGCTTTAAAGTGTGATTCTTAAATTTCTTGTTTAATTCATAGTGAAAATTAGTTGAATGAAATTTTTGTTTAAATTACTCATTTTCAAAATGTTTGTTAATTTGCTTAATCGGGCCACGTTTGGAAAAAGTTTAACCACCCCTTCTAGGGTTACCACATCGTTTCTACAATTGGTATCAGAACAAAGAGCTCTTCTACATATATTATTTTTCAAGTATTATTTTGATACTTAGGGGTTGTTTATTTCATGGTAATCTTAGATTACCCCCTTATTTCATGGTAATCTTAGATTACCCCCACATGAGCATCTTGATTTCTTTGTTTGTATTGCGGTAATTTTAAAATAGTCAGACATCCAAAGATACCCCGCATCCTAAAATTCCTCAATTCAAGGCATGGATTTTCAAGATTTCCTACTATCACGTATCTGTAAAAACTATAATCATTACTCTTATCCCTAATTAGTATATAATTAACCACCACCTTGTTTTCTTTCTCTCACCATCTTTTAATTAGGTTTCATCTCCACAGAGGTTCTTATACAAAACTCTAATGAATTTTTTGTGCAATGTATTTTCACATTCTTTTTCTTACTTTTTCTCCATTTTTCCCTTTTTTACTTTCTTCTTATTTTTTCTTATTCTTTCACATTTTTGTTATTGGAGTTATCCATTTAATTTTGATCATTTTGATTTTTTCATATGAGATTTATGTTGATACCTTACTTTGAAGTTGAAGGTCTCAATATTTTTCATTTAGTATAGAGTGCGCTTTAAATTGGGTTTATGCATTTTCTTTTTATTGTATTATTTGTTGAGACCAGACCATAACTAGGTTAATTTATGTATGTGTATTTTTTTTTTTGAAAAAAAAATCTTGATTGTGTTTTTTTTGAGTCCATAGCACAATTTAGAGTTTTTTTAAATATTTTTTTGGAAAAAAATAACTTTTGCTCTCATTATTGAGACTTGAGTCTAGACCTTATTATTACGGTATGACTTTCATTTATCAAACTTTAATTTTAGAAGTGTATCAATTCTCTTGAACTTTCAATTTTGTTCTTTGAACTTTAAAAAAAATTCTAATAAGTTCTTAAGCTCTTAAATAAAATTAAGTATAATTAGATTCTCAATTTAAGTCAAGAACTAGTTCTACTATAAAAGATAAAAAAAAAAAAAGTTTTGACAAAAAGTCCAACGATGAAATGAAGATAAAAAGACTATTTTTCTTTTATTTTTTTAGTAAAAATATTAGATTTTGTATTTAAGTTTGTTTCAAAATATAGAAAATCTACCATTGTTTTGAAAAGTCCAACGATGAAAGGAAGAAAAAAGATTAACCTTTTCTTTTTGTTAAAAGATCACATTTTTTATTCAAGTCTGTTTCAAACTTTTTATTAAAGTTTGTTTACACGTATATAAAATCTACAATTGTCTCGGTAAAAAATACAATGATGGAATGAAGGTAGAAATTTTGTTTTTTTTAGTTAAAATATTAGATTTTGTATTTAAGTTTGTTACAAATTAGTTTAGGTTTTTCATTTTTGTTTTTAATTTCTTCAAATTAGGTTGTGTATTTTCATTTTCTTCAAATTATATTTTCAATTTTAATTTTCTAAAATTAAAATTTTATTTTCTATTTCCTATTAATAATATTATGTATTTTCAATACATCTATGTGCCAATTAGATAATCTGTTTTTATTATTATTTAGTTTTGTAAGATATATTATGCATAAACCTGTTGTAAACTAATTTATGTATTTTAAATATTTATATTTATTATTGAAAATTGATAGGATAGCTTTTAACTAAAATTTTCTAATTCTTTGAGACATTTACAAGGTAAATTTAGTATTCATATTTTTAGTGTTTTGAAACTTATTTATGAAAAATATATTTATATTATTTGCATATATTTGGATCATTGTACTTTGGGATTGATGGATAATATCGTGACAATGTTAATATGTGATATAGAACAAAATATTAAACTAATGAAGATTTTGTTGAAAAAATAACCTATAGAAGTAAATTTAGATTTATATAAAAAACAAATAGAGTTTTGGAGGAATTTGGATTGTTCAAATTAAATAAAGAGAATGTGCATTAAATGTATGAGATACAATTAATATAATATATGTACATACATTCTAATATAAAGTTAATTTTGAATCAAATTCAAAATTAAACTTTATAATATGAGAGATATTTAAATAAGATTCATATAATATAAATGAGATTCATACTAAAACTATAGGTTAAAATAGTGAATGAGATTCATATTAAAATTATAGATTATGAGAAAGATATGCATATGAATATGATTCAAATGCATATTTATTTTATATGATATTTTTATATTAATTAATCAATTTGTTAATTAATATTTATATAATTTATTTAATTGTTAATTAATATTTATATAATTTATTTAATTATAATTTGTCTTAATTAAATAAACTAAAACTCTCCTACATTTGCAATGTGGGGGGGGGGGAGAGGAGTTTCTCTCTCCTTTATATGCACATAGTCTACCATTACTAAGGGGAGAAAAATCTGAAGTAAAGATACCTCTATTTCAAAAATTTTCTCTCACATAAGTTTATATAGAACTAATTCTTCTCTGTAAGTTTTTTCCCAGTACTATCCAAAAAGGTTTCTATCAACTAATCATTACCAAGAGAATAGTGGGGAAGTGTGATGTTCAACTAGTTCATCCGGTGGGAGAACGATTCATGTGGAGAAAGCTTGTTGTGGAAAAAATTATTTGAAGAAAAACTCTTCAAGGGTAATTAATTATTTTTTCCTTGGTAACTTTCTCTTCCAATAGGAAAAGCATGCTTAACTATCGTTTTTCCTTTTCCGTAATTCTGTAGTTTTTAAATCAAAGTAGAGAGGAAAGGTGTTCAATCGCTTTCGCTTGAGATTCGATCCCTTTAGACGAGTCCAGTCAAGTCAACTTTATTTTAGAGACTCTTCCGAAGAGTTTTCTTCTATTCCATAGCAATATTGTTATGAACAAAATTGACTACAACCTTACCACCATCCTTAATGAACTCTAGACTTAGTAGTCTCTATTGAAAATCAAAGGATTGGAAGGGTAGGCATATGTTGTCACCTCAAATAAAAGTTCCACAAATGTTAGACCTCTAAAACCAAGCCTGGATTCTCTTCCTCTAGTACTAAAAATTTAAAGAGGAAGAAGGGTGGAAAGGGCAATAAAGTTGCCTATACTACAGCCAAAAAGGGCAAGAAAACCAAGCTGCAAAAGGAAATTGTTTCCATTGAAACCATGATGGGCATTGAAAGAGGAACTGCTGAAAGTACTTGGTTGAGAAAAAGAAAACCAAAGAAGGTAAATATGATTTACCTGTTTTGTAAACTTGTTTAGTGAGAATGATGAATCTTCCTAGATAATTGATTCAAGGGCCACTAACTGTGTTTATTATCTTTATAGGAAATTAGTTCCTAGAGTCAATTGGAGGCTAGAGAGATGACCATGAAGGTCAGAGCTGAGGAGGTCGCCTCTATTATTGCTGTTAGGAGAGTCAAGTTATTTTGCAACAAAAAACAATACATATTATTAGATAATGTGTATATAGTTTTTAAAATTAAGAGGAACTTAATTTCTATTTCTTGTTTCATTGAACAAAAATACTCTTTATCATTTTCAAACAATAAAGTCTTTATTTTTAAAAATGGTATTGCTATTTGTTCAGTTATACTTGAAGTGTGTATGTACTAAGATCATAAATAACTAAAACGATTCTAAATACTGAATTATTTAAAATAGCAACAACAAATACCAAATGACAAGATTTATCTTACAGAAATGCCCATGTTTGACATCTAAAATTCGATCACATAAATCTAAATAGAATTGAAAGATTGATTAAGAATGGACTTCTAATCGAGTTAGAAGAAAATCATTTACCAATATGTGACTCATGCTTTGAAGGCAAAACTCTTGTCTATAGAAGGGTACATTCAGACCTCTATAGTTTGATGAATATCACGAATACTTCATTTCTTTAGTAGATGATTATTCAAGATTTGGACATCTCTACTTAATGCAACATAAGTCTGAACCTCTTGAAAAGTTCAAAGAGTATAAAACTAGAGTTGAAAACTTGTTAGATAAAACAATAAAAACACTTCGATTTGATCAAAATTGAGAGTATATGAACTTAAGATTCTAAGACTATATAATAGAATATGGTATTGAAGGAACTCTTAAGCAAGAGTATCCATGAGTGCATTTGGATCTTTCCTATTTCATTGTGACTGAATTACCGCACACATATTTTAACAAAACATCTATTTTAACACTAATTATAGGCATGCTTTGACAAATAAAAAACAACAGATTGAGTAAACCTACCAGTTGAAGATTATCTTCACACGAACTCAAACAAGCGGAAGCGACTCCCCTACGGTCCAAATCGCCTAGCAATCAATCGTCTAATAGCACGATCGTCTACACGAACGGCAGCGCACAAACAAGTAGCAACCAAGGATGATACCACCACTTGAAGCCCTTGGTATTCTCGGAGTGAGAATCCAAAGAGTGGACTTTGATGGAATTGGTAGAGGAATGAGGAAAGGACGATCATGTAGAATGACATGCAAGTGGGAGATAGTAGGTGACTATCACGGGTGCTGTCGCTTAGAGAAAGGTACACGATCATGTAGGTTTTACTAAGTGATCATCTAGTAAATATTAAGCGATCATTTAGAAAAGCTCAGCACGCTAAGCAGGTCGTTTAGACAAGGTGAGCGATCGTTTAGAGAACACGTATGATCGTTTAATGCACGGGTGTGTGATCGTTTAGGTGATAAGGCGCTATCATATAGGCTCTCAGCTAAGCGATCGTGAAGTTTCCACACCGTGAGCGATTTTTTTCGAACCCTTCGCAAAATGAAAAAAATTTTCATTTTATTCTTCAGTTACAATAATTGAATTCAATATTCCCACTATCGCATGATTTAGGAGAAATTCCCAGTCAACACATAACTGACTAATTAATTAATAAATGAAAATAATTATATTATATTCTTAACCTATAGTTTGATATCATATATCTACTATAGTAATTTCTCCTCTACTTGATATAAATCATATTTATATCTAATTTCCTCCAAAATAATGTATCTCATACATTTACTCAATTATATCATATATAATCGAACTCTCTCTTGTCAATTTGAGCATTTCAATCTGACCCAAAAACTGATTGTCAACTTTATCCAAGCTATCAAGGGGACCTTATGGACCTGTGGCTCAAAGCTCCAATGGTATGTGAATGGCAGATTAAACTCTTTAGCCACGAGTTCCACCATCCGTTAACTGCCAGGCATTCCACTAAAGACCAACAGTTGAACTCTTCTTACCACATATATACTTTTGTGTCCATCGGATATAACCAATCATGAGTACGATGACCCTTCACAGATGCTCGAAAGTATAGTTGGGCCAATTTACGGTTTTTCCCCTGTAGTTACATCTCACTCATTAAGTACCACCGATTCCTCTAATGAATAATACAACATAGTCCAACTATGTGTGAACACCTCTCGGGCCAAGAGAATGTGTGTGGCACCACATCGTTCAAGTCCTGGAATCAACCCTTAAGGGAGCTATCTATCTACTTGCCCCTTTTTCTGGGAAGAAGTGAATTCCATCTTGTGTAGCTGAGTTTTCAGCTCCCAAATCAGACGAATCCCCAAAATGGTAGGTTTGAGTCGGTGACCTGGCCACTCGCACCCATACAAATCAAAGAACCGCCCTCAATGGCAGGAGTTCCCAACTCACTCAGGATTGAGTTCATGTTACCTATGGTCATCCTAGTGAAGTGAAGTCTCTGTCATGAACAGTGTTATATAACGAGACGTTAACACTTCGTGGTCAGGTCTTATACAAACTCTTTGTATAGGACGACCCCGCTTGCATGTCTCTATAGGAATGATCAGGATCAAACCATCTGTGACAAGTCATAACACTTGTGACCGTTCCACAAAGTGGGCCGCATCTGTAAGGTTTCCCTCCAATATCCATATACTACATACTATTTTGGTTATCACTTAAGACATGATTCACTTATATGTCACCACATACATGCTTAAGTTACATACAGATAACCAGGGATTTTATGTTTATTGGTTTGTGGTAAAGCAAATAAAACAAACAATTAAGCAAAACAAAGAAGTGAAGTAAAATATCATATATTATACATCACAAGTGTTCGTGCAAACTCTTTATAAACTACAAGACACGAGACTTTAGGACATCAACCCCAACAATCTCCCACTTATCCTAAAGCAAAGTGGGGTGTACATAAAACTAGTACAAAACAATAAACTAGGGCATAAAAGCCCAGTACAAGAAAATCTCCCACTTGCCCTAGTCCAGCTGTGGCGATCCTGTAGATTCATGCTCTGAAGGTGACCCTCAAACACTGTAGCGGTGAGAACCTTCGTAAACAGGTCAGCAACATTATGCTCTGAAGCGATCTTCGCCCCTCGATGCACTATCTCATGGATCAGATGATACTTCCGCTCTATGTATTTGTCGTGCCTGTGACTCCTAGGCTCCTTGGAGTTTGCCACTACCCCACTATTATCACAATAGAGGGTAATGGGCCTAGACATATCTGGAATAACTTCCAGTTTTGTCAAGAACTTCCTAAGCCAGATGACCTCTTTAGCAGCTTTGCACGCCATTGTGTACTATGCCTCCATAGTGGAGTCGGTGATGCACCCCTGTTTAGTGCTTTCCCACACTACAACTTCTCCATTAAGAGTAAAGACTGACCCTAAAGTGGACTTGCGAGAGTCCCTATCAGTCTGAAAATCAAAATTCATGTGGGTAAGGATCAAATCCCTAGATCCATACACGAGCATGTAGTCCTTCGTTCTCTGAAGATACTTGAGGATGTTCTTCACTGCGGTCCAGTGACCTTAGCCTAGATTAGATTGATACCTACTGACTATGACCATAGCGTAGCAGATGTCTGGTCTAGTATAGAGCATCGCGTACATCAAACTACCAACGATAGACGCATATAAGACCTGTTTCATCTTCTCAACCTCTTAAGGCATCTTAGGATACTGTCTTTAGACAAAGTGACTCCATGCCTGAACGGTAGTAGGCCCCTCTTGGAGTTCTGTATCGAGTACTTGAGCAACATCTTCTCAATGTACGATGCCTGAGACAGTGTTAGCACTTTCATTTGGAATTGGGTCGCTAGTTAGTTCTTAGCTGTAGTCAGTAGACCTACATCATTCCCAATGAGTAGTATATCGTCTACATATAACACTAAGAAGACTACTGAAGCGCTGATGATCTTCTTGTAGACACAAGGTAAAGGAAATCGATCATGAGGATTTTCATGAGTAGCGGAAAGATCATTCCAAATTACAATCATGTATGAACTTTACAATTACAGTAAAAAGCAGAAACAAATGGTTATGCATTAATTATAGAAATTACAGCATGATAATACAAATAATCAAGGAGAAATCTACACACATTTGTAGACTCATTGCCAAGGCTCCTTGATCACGAATGCTCGAATACAACAACCTCGAAAGCTCATCCAACACGATCGCTACACTGCACGAACACCGCACACTCGAACTCAATGATCGCCTCGATCATGAACACCCCAATAGCACGAACGACCTCCACAGAACCTCGACAGTGTAGAGTTGAGTATGACACCACCAAGAAGGCTACCTTGGTATTATCGGTGTGAGAATTCAGAGGGTGGGCTCTGTGTGGACTTGGTTTGAGGCAAATGATGGAGGAATCAATAATCGTGTAAACGATTGAACAAGTGGGAGATGGCTAAACCTATCGTATAGGTCGATGCCCAATCGTTTAGCAAAAGCTAAGCGATCATCTAGCCTGCTATACGATCGCTTAGCTCATCGCTTAGCTGCGTGTCTGTCACCTAAAAACACTACATGATTGTTTAGCTCGCTCCAAGTTGTCGCTTAGTAGTAAATCCTATTTACTTAACAACTTCCATGAGATTATTTTCCGAGAGAAAATATCTCAAAATTAATTTTTTAACATTTGTAAAAACTTACTAAAATTAGGAAAACTATTTTTCTTTTATATCACGATTACCATGAAACCACCAATAACCTCCTACTCAACTAGCTATTAGAGAAAAAGATTTAATTATCCAATAATTAATATTATTATAAATATAAATGATAACCAACTTATCATACTATATTTATAACCTATAGTTTTAATATTTCATCTCATGAAACATATAAACCATAGTTCTTTTTCTATTCCATGGTACTTAATGTAAATCTTATTTACATTAATCCTCTACTAGATGCATCTCATACATCATACCGATTATATCATATATAATCGAATTATCTTTTATAAATTTGAACATTTCAAATCAACAGCAAGAATTGATCTTCAACTGAATCCATTGTGCTACCAAAGGGACCTTATGGACCTGTAGCTGGAAGCTCCAACGGTACGTGAATTACTGATTAAATTCTTTAGTCACGAGATCCACCATCTGTTAACTGCCAGGCACTCCATTAAAGACCAATAGCTGAACTCTCCTTACCACATATATATTATGTGTCCATCTTAACCAATCAGTAGTGCGACAACCCTTCACACATCGCTCGTAAGTACAGCTCGGCCAATAACTATTATGCCCCTATAGTTACATCTAACTCCTTAAGTACCACTGATCCCTTTAATGAACATAATTCATAGTCCTACTATGACTGAGTCCTCTCTTCCAAAGAGAAGCTGTGGCCACTATGTTCAAGCCTCGGAATCAGCCCTTAAGGGAGCAATCTCTCTACTTATCCCTACTTCGGTAAAGAAGTGAATCCCATCTTGTGGATTGAGTTCCTAGCTCCCAAATCAGACAAGTCCACAAAAGGTAGGCATGTTGAGTTGGCAATATTCCAAAGAGATGTTGCATGTCCTGCAGACCCAGACTCTCCAGGTGACCCTCGAACACTTTAGCCGTGAGGGCCTTTGTAAAGGGATCAACAATGTTGTGCTCCGATGCGATCTTCGTGACTATCACATCACCACGATGCACAATCTCCCTAATCAGGTGATATTTCCGTTCGATGTGCTTACCCTAACGATGAATTTGAGGCTCCTTCAAATTTTCCGTAGCCCCGCTGTTATCACAATAAATAGTGATAGGCAAATCCATATTTGGAATAACTTCCAAATCTGAAAGGAATTTCCTCAGCCAAATAGCCTCCTTAGCTGCTTCACAAGCAGCTACGTATTCGGCTTCCATAGTGGAGTCCGGGATGCATCCTTGCTTGATGCTTCGCCACACTACAGCTTCTCCAATGTCGATTTGTGAAAATTTCTATCAGTCTGAAAGTCAGAGTTAGTGTATCCTGTAAGGATTAGATCATTATATCCATACACGAGCATGTAATCCCGTTCTCCAAAGATACTTAAGGATCATCTTGACCGCCATCCAGTGATCAAATCTTGGATTGGACTGATACTGACTGACAATCCCTACTGCATAGCATATGTCGAGTCTGGTACACAACATTGCATAATCAAGCTTCCGACAGTAGAAGCATAGGGAATCCGTCTCATCTCCTTAACTTCTTGAGGTGTCTTAGGACATTGATCCTTAGATAAAACGATTCCATGCCTGAAGGGTAATAAACCCTTTTTGAAATCCCGCATCCTATATCTGATCAACATTTGATCAATGTACAATACCTGAGATAGGACTAACCATTTGTTCTTATGATCCCGAATGATCTGGATCCCTAGAATATACTATGCCTCACCCAAATCTTTCATTTGGAACTGTGCAGCTAGCTAATTCTTAATGTTAATCAGATACCCTACATCATTCCCAATGAGTAGGATATCATTCACATATAGTACCGGGAAAGATACTGAGCTGTTGATGATCTTCTTGTAAACACAAGGCTCATCAATATTCTGATCAAAGAACGACTTGACAGCAGTGTCAAATCTGATGTTCTAAGATCTAGATGCTTGTTTCAGCCCATAAATGGACCTATTATGCTTGCAAACTCATTGCTCTTGATCTGGAACTATAAACCCCTCTAATTGAGTCATATAGATGGTCTTCTTAAGATTACCATTAAGAAAGGCAGTCTTGACGTCCATTTTCTATATTTCATAATCATAAAATGTGGCTATGGACAGGAGAATCCTAATAGACTTGAGCATGACAACAGGTGAGAAAGTTTCCTCATAATCAACTCTCTCAACCTGGGTATAACCTTTGCCACGAGTGTAGCCTTAAAGGTTTGCACCTTTCCATCTACACCTCTCTTTTGCTTATAAATCCACTTACACCCAATAGGTCTTACCCCATCAAGTAGATCAACAAGCTCCTAGACGTTATTGAAGTATATAGACTCTATTTCCTGGTTCATGATTTTAACCCATTCATCTTTGTCAACATTCTTCATTGCTTTCTTAAAAGACAACGGATCCTCGACCCCATCATTCGTAGTGATGTTTTGGGCTTCTATCAAACCCATGTAACGATCCGGTGGGTTCATAACCCTCCCACTATGTCGAGGCAGTCTCAACTCTTGAGCTGGTGACTTGATGTGCCGACCTCAACAACTCTTGTTGATCTGTTTTCCTATTCAACAACTCTTGTTGAACCTGAAGGAAATCGACACTCGAGATTTCCGTGAGCAACGGAAGCAATATTATTCTAAATTACAATCATGAATAAATAATACATTTATAGTCGAGTTCAATACAAATGGTTATAAAATTTACAGAGAAATTACAACATGAAACAATAAAATGTACAGAGGGAACTTTACGCACATAAGAGGACGCGTCTCCACATTTTGATGCGTGACTCTGATCGAACAACTGTAATCACAAGTGCTCGATCTACATGACTGCAACACCACATGAACATAGCACAACACTTCATGCTCGTCCTCAATGATCTCCTCGGTCACGAACGACCTCCATAGCACCACGATCGGCCTCTAGAAAACCTCGACGATGTCGAGTTGAGTCTGACACCACCAATAAGGCGACCTTAGTATTCTCGGTGTGAGAATCCAGAGGGTGGGCTCTGTTTGGACTTGGTGTGAGGCAGACGAACAGAGGAAACAACGATCGCGTACACGACTGGGCAAGTGGGAGAAGTCGGAGACCTACCGTATAGGTCGATGCCCAATTTTTTAGATAAAACTATGTGATCGTCTAGCAAAAGCTATGTGATCGTGTAGCTCTATCGTTTAGCTCGGTCGATTCTACACGATCGTTTACCTTGGGCCAGCGATCGTCTAGCAAAGCTATGTGTCGTTTAGTAAACACTGCACGATCGTTTAGCTAGCACATGCACGATCGTTTACCTAGCCCAACCGTTTTTAGTAAATATGTATTTTACTTGACAACTTCCGTGAGTTTCTTTTCCCCGGAGAGAAAACTTAAAACTTTTCAATCTTTTGTAAAAAACCTCTCTTTTTTCAAAACAGGAAACCGATTTCCTTTTAAAACCTCACGATTACCATGATCAATAACCACCCACTACATTTGGTTATTTTAAAGAAAAAGTATTAATTATCTAATAATAAATATTATTATAAATATAAAATTGACAACCAACTTATCATACTATATTTATAACCTATAGTTTTAATATTTCATCTCATGAAACATATAAACCATAGTTCTTTTTCTATTCCATGGTACTTAATGTAAATCTCATTTACATCAGTCCTCCACTAGATGTATCTCATATGTTATACCAATTATATCACATATAATCAAAATACCTATTATCAATTTGAATCTTAAATCAACACCAAGAAGTTGATCCTTCAACATGAATCCAATCTACCAAGGGGACCTCATGGACCTGTAGATTCGAAGCTCCAATGGTATGTGAATAACTGATTAAACTCTTTAGTCATGGGATCCACCATCCGTTAATTGCCATACACTCCACTAAAGACCGACAGCTGAACTCTCCTCACTACAGATATATTATGTGTCCATCTTAACCAATCAGTAGTGTGACAATCCTTCATAGATTGCTCGTAAGTACAGTTGGGCAAATAACTGTTATGCCCCTGTAGTTACATCTGTCTCCTTAAGTACCACTGATCCCTCTAATGAACATAAATGATAGTCCTACTATGACTGAGTCTTCTCTTCCAAAGAGAAGCTAGGGCCACTATGTTCAAGCCCCGGAATCAGCCTTTAAGGGAGTAATCTCTCTACTCATCCCTACTTCGAGAAATGAGTGAATTCTATATTGTGGATTGAGTTCCCAGCTCCCAGATTAGACAAGTCACCAAAAAGGTAGGCATGTTGAGTTGGCAATCTGGCCACTCTCACCCATACTAATCAAAGGACCGCCCTCAAAGGCAGGAGTTCACAAAACACTTCGGATTGAGGTCGTGTCATCTATAGTCATTTAGGTGAGATGCAAGTCTCTAGTATCAATGGCGTTATATACAGAGTCTAGTCATCTCGTGGTCTAGGTCTTATATAAACTCTTTTTATAGAACAGCCCTGCTCCATGTCTCCACATGAATGGTTAGGATAACCATCTGTAGTAGTTTACAACACTTGCAAACCTCTACAAAGTGGGCCATATCTGTAGTGTCACCAGGATCAGGTATCCCACCTTAATCCTTATACTACAGACTGATTTAAGTTATCATTTAAGGCATGATCCACTTGTATATCGCATATACATGCTTAAGTTCACATGAGATAACCAAGGAGCTTTGTTTATTGGATATGAGTAAATGCTAGAATTAAATAACACTTATTTTATTCATTTAACAATGTAGGGGTGGAATCAGTTCGGTTCCAAACCAAACCGGTTCAATTCGGTTCGGTTCGGTTTTAAGAATCGGTTTGAGTTTTTTTTTTGCCTTTTTCCTTTTTTTAAAAACTTTTTTCCCTTTTTTTTATTTGTTTTGCATTTTTTTAAAACCTTTTTTTGCCTTATTTTTTTCCTTTTTTTCCTTTTTTTTAAAACCTTTTTTTCCTTTTTTTAAAACCTTTTTTTTTTTGCATTTTTAAAACTTTTTTTTTTGCCTTTTTAAAACTTTTTTTTTGCCTTTTTAAAATTTTTTTTTGCCTTTTTTTAAAACCTTTGTTTTTCTTCTTCCTTTTATTTTCCTTCTTTGGTTCTTCCTTCCAAGTTCCACTCTCTTTTTTTTATCCTCTAAACATAATTTGAATATCAATCCAGTAATCCACAATAAGAACATGTCACATGGCACAAATCTCTAGCACAATCTAAATGACTACAATAAAAAGTTAAAAACTAAAAGTTCTCCAAAGTACACATAGCACAAATCTCTTAAATATCAATCCACATTCACAATAACTCATAAAAACATATCAATCCACAATAACTCATAAAAATATATCAATCCACAATAACTCATATGAACATATCAATCCACAATAACTCAAAAAAACATATCAAATCAATCCACAATAACTCATAAAAACATTTCAATCCAAATGACTACAATAAAAAGTTAAAAACTAAAAATTTTTCCAAAGTAGAAGTACACAATACACAAGTCACATAAAAGCAAATAACAAGCTAAAACACTAGTGCTGAACTCCAAAAGTCCAATCAATACAAACAAATTTGTTCGCTTGTCAATTATGATTCTCTTTCTCCTTGTTTTTTGCTGCTCCGTTCAATCCCGTTATGAAAACTAAGAAACACATCATAAACTTGTTAGTAGTTACTATAATAAATATATGAATATATATATTTATATAAATATGTTTTGAATATACGAACCTTCCTCTTCATCTTCAATTTCCTCCAAGTATTATCATAAACTAGTGCTAATTTATTCAGAACGTAACCAATTTTGTGCACATACAAGTGCCTCAACAGTGGTTGGAGATAATGAGGTACGAAAAGGATCAATTACTCTCCCACTAGTGCTGAATGTGGACTCAGAAGCAATTATGGATACTGGAACTGCTAAAAGATCTCATGCAATTTTGCTAAGAATCTTATATCTAGAAGAATTCCCCTTCCACCAATCTAAGATATCAAAGTCATCTTCACTTTAACACGAGGCTCCAGTAAGCAAATATCAACTTCTGAATCCACACTTTGCGAATCATCTTCATCCAAATCTTCAAAATCAAAACGAAAAATCTCTGAAGCACTTGCACTTGAAGTTCTAAATGGAGAACTTTTAATGGTACATGAAGATTGACCCTTATTAGCAACTGAAAGTGACAAAACACCCTCTACCTTACTTCCAATGGATTTTGCCACATCAACATCAAATAATTGATTTAGGCAATTCAAAAGAAATTTCATCTTATAACGAGGGTCCAAAACGAAGGCAACATGCAATAATAAATTTGTTCTATCTCTTTTTCCCCAATACTTATCAAACTTTTCTTGCATTTTCATTGCCATTTCTTGCAAAAGCACATCATTAGGACCATTTGCACTTGAATATTTTCTGATGCAATTCTGAACAATACTAATCTCATGGAAGACTGTATTGGAAGTAACATACAAAGACCCTGAAATCCTAACAATTACTTCATAGAACACTGACTTATTTGGTAAATATTCTCGTAATTTCCCAATCCCTGGTGGTTGGTTTTTCCTCCTCATTCATGTAGACTGTGTCATAGTCTTTTAACCTCTCAAATGCCTTTTCAAATTTTACGGTGGCCTCAAGCATCAAATAGGTAGAAGTCCATCTAGTTGGAACATCAAGACACAACATTCTTTTACGATCTATGTTCTCCTCTGTGGTACACTTCTTAAATGTGACAAGTCTAGCAGGAGAAGATCTAACAAACCTCACAACATCTCGAATTTGAACCATTGAATCATTAATATCTTTTAGGCCATCACATACAATTAAGTTCAATATATATGCACAACATCTAACATGCAAGAACTCACCATCTAACACCAACCCATGCTTAAAACGTTTTTTCAAATAAGTAATGGCAGTATCATTTGACGAAGCATTATCAACTGTCAATGTCATAACCTTTTCAATACCCTACTGTTTTAGACATTTCTCAACCTCTTTTCCTATCGTCTCCCCTCTATGATTCTCAATTTGGATGAAATTAAGAATTCTCTTATGTAATTTCCAATCTTTATCAATAAAGTGTGCAATCAAAACCAAATAGTTCATATTTTGGATTGATGACCACGTATCGGTTGTGAGTGATGCTATATCCTTCTTTCACAAAAATGCTCTTCAACATCTCTTTTGTGCTATCATAAATTCCCAAAATATCCTTAGCAATTGTTTTTCAAGAAGGAAGAACAAAATTAGGTTCTACTAATGTGAAAGTCCCATTCACAAACCTCCTAAACCCTTGGTTCTCCATGAATTTAAATGTCAACTCATCTATAATAATCATCTCAGCAAGTAGTCTAAACATCTTGTAACTAAGGGATGAATGTGATTGTGAATTATCTCCAAATCCCTCTTTGTTCTTAAAAACCAACTTAGTTTGTGTTACATCTAACTTAGACTTGTTAATCTGATAAAGATTTTTTTTACAGTAGTGTTCAATATGCATTCTCATAGTTGAATTTCCATTCTTGCTAGGATGACATGCATACACCATACTACAATAATTACATTTAGCATACGGATCATCATCACTATATTCAGAATATTTAGTAAAGGGATCCCATACCATAGATGAAATTTTCCTCTTTCGTCCACTTGTATGCTTTGAAACTATCTCCTCACTTTTGTCTTTTCATGGTGATGGTGGTAGTGATGGCATCACAACAACATCATCATTGGAATCGTTGCTCTTGCTCAAGCTCATTGTGATAGACAGATGGTACCTATAAAGGGGAAAATAGAGAGAACTTATTACCATCAAACAAAATCATTTACATTTTACTTAAACTAAAAATTCAAACATAACAACAACAAATTATTTATCTAAAATTTTATTTTAGTTACCTAAAATTTCAAAATTTCAACAAATAAAATCATTTACATTTCAATAATTTTACCTCTGTTTCGATGTGAAGAAGATTCTACCACGGCAGTACCTCTGTTCAATAATTTTACCTCTGAACTAGAAGAACGGCGGCAGAACGCGAACGTCGACGAAGAAGAACCTTAGACACCCAGACGGCAGATGCCTAGACGATAAAGAACCAGACGCCCAGACGGTCTGGTCGTGGTCGAGTCGTCGACGAAGAGGAAGAACGCCCAGAGGAAGAAGAATCAGAACTGGAAGAAGAACGGTGACGACGAAGAACTGAACGGAGTGCGGCAGAAACCCTAGTTGCAAAATGGAAATGCGAAGTGAAATGCTAAAGGTGGAGGGGGGGGCGGCGCTCGAGTCTCACAGTGTTGAAGTGAAAGAAGGTTAAAGTAAGTTTAAATTAGGTTATTTATTTATTATATAAATATATTAATATTATATATATATTTATATATAAATGGTTCGGTTCGGTTTAGAAATTGATTTTCAAGCTTTGAACCGAATCGAACCGTTTAAATTCGATTTCACCAGCCCAATGAACCATACTGAACCGAAAAAATTCGGTTTTGCTTATAAATCGGTTCGGTTCGGTTCGGTTCTGTTTGAGCAATTTTTTTGTCCACCCCTATAACAATGTGCATCTTTAGAAAACAACGAGATTCCAAGAGAATTAGGACACCAATCCCAATAGAATCCTCAACAGTCTCAGTTTCATTAGAGATCTCATGAGAAATGAGCTTACTCCATGGCTTATGATCCCTCACGTGGTCTTCTTCTAAGAAGATAGCATTTGTAGAAACAAACACTTTGTTCTCACTCGGATCATAGTGTTATCCACCCCTCGTTTCCTTGGGGTAGCCTACAAAGAGGCAAACCTACGAACGCGGTTCCAACTTCTTTGGGTTAGTCGCTAGCACATGTGTCGGACAACCCTAAATCCTAAAGTGGCATAAACTACCTTTACAACCTCTCCACAACTTAAAAGGTGTTTCAAAAGCACTTTTCGAGGGAACGTTGTTCAGGATATAACATGTAGTATGCACTGCAAAATCCTAAAACGAGTTTGGAAGATGAGCATAACTCATTATATATCGAACCATGTCCAACAAGGTTCTATTTCTTCTTTCAGATACACAATTCTGCTGAGGTGTACCAGGGGCCGAGAGTTGGGATACAATCCCATGTTCTATCATATATTTCTAGAATTGGAGGTCCATATATTCTCCACCATGATCAGATCGTAGTGTTTTTATCTTCTTACCTAACAAGTTTTCAACTTCAGCCTTATACTCCTTGAACTTGCCAAGGGCTTCAAACTTAGGTTGCATTAGGTAGAGATACCCGAACCTTGAATAATCATCTATGAAAGAGATGAAATATTCATACCCACCCCAAGCTCTAACATTCATCGGACCACAGAGGTTTGAATGTACAAGCTTTAAGGCTTCCTTGGCTCTGTAACCTTTTCCAGTAAAAGGTCGTTTGGTCATCTTGCCTTCGAGGCATGATTCACATACTGGCAAGGAGTTTTCTTCTAAACTCTTTAGAAGTCCACTTTTCGCCAACTTCTCAATCCTATTGAGGTTGATGTGACCTAACCTAAGATGCCAAAGATGGGCGTTTTCCTTAGGAGAATCCTTTGGTCTTTTAGCTGTTGTTGCCATACTGAACATTTCAGTGTTAAACAAGGCTTTTATGACTAACAGTCTTAGTATAGTTACTTTCCATTGAACCATAACTAATCTCCATTCCATTCTTGAAAATAAACAATTTATTATCAGAAAAGGAGACTGTATACCCTTGTTCAATGAGACAAGAAATTGAGATTAAGTTCATCTTAATATGAGGAACTACAAAAACATTATCCAGTAACAAAATAACTGTCTTGTCAACAAATACTTCAGCCTACTACAGCAACAACTGAACAACCTCACCAGTTCGACTCGTAGAGTCATCTCTCCCTGTGACACGAGTTTGCCAGAAATTAATCCTTGTAAAAGAAACTGACATGATTGGTAGCACTTGAATCAAGTATCCAGTAGAATATATCATTCTCTACCAGATAAACTCCAAGACCAATAAATCAGATTTACTGTCTTGTCTCCTCTTTGGGAGAGTAGTGGGATCAGTGTTAGAACAACTTACACTACTAGTTTGTCATCCATCCTTTATGCTCGAAAGTAAGAATTGACGTTCAAAACAAATCTTGCAATGAGTCCATGATCTCTGCGTACAATGATCATGTTTCAAACCCTTTTAGCTAAAACATCAGTAGTATTTAGCCAAAATGTGAAGTGAGCCAATGAATTAGCCTTCATCATAACCTCGTATGCATTATGAACACTTCGCAGTGCATCAAGGTTGGGACTTGAGGACACTCAACCATGACAAATACGAGGTCATTTGCCACGAAATACGTTTCACACGATTCTTTCCACAGTATGTAGTTGGTCATATTTAAAAGCATCAAACAGAAATATCAACGAGGAGTTGAAAAGAAAAACACATTGACTTACGTTAGGTTTTAAGCAAATACCTGTTGTAAAAAAAAAAACAACATCCAATAGGTTTTAGCAAAACTAATATGAACCCATATGACATCTAGTTTCGCAATGACGCTTCAAAGTTTAGGACAAAAGCCGCCGAAGGGAGGTCAGTTATCCCTCCTCTAAATTGAGAAGTTCTCAATCAGTACCAGAACAACTCTTGCTCCTATAATGACTAGCCATCATTGATTTAGCCAAGAGATTATTAACTTACTTAACAATTCCCATAAGTTGACCTGCCATTTTAGGCCCTAAGAGATCCGCCCCAAAAAGCCAATCCAAAGGGAAAAAATTCGATTGGGGCAAAACCTAAAGTGACCCTATCCATTTATGGAGTTCACTTTGATCTTGACCATATGCACAAAACCCATTCGAAGGGGGACACTCAAAGGTGACACGAGGGAGTACAGAATGATCTCATGGTGTGAACCAATGACAGAGACCATATGACGTGTTGATACCCTTGACCCACTTACTATAAACACTCTCTGTTCACCTTGATATTGACTCATGCAAACACCATCCGAATGAGGATGCTCCTAGGGCACCACAAGGTTAAGCATGAATCTCACGGTGTGAACATACAGGGAGAAAAGTGAGTGGAATGATAGACATATCAGATACATCTCTTCCTCCCATTGAGTATTTTATACCTAAGGTTTAGCTTACTTAGAAAAAAACACGGCTAAGGATTTTAACTAAGTGACCTTTAGGTTTGCCCAAGAGTAACTTTTACCTTGGATAGTTAAACAACTTTTGATCATCATCCATTAAAATCTTTAACGGAGTCTTTGACCAAATCGTCGCATGCTTGTTGAAAATCTATATAATTCACCTTTCCAGGTAGGTTCTCAGGTAGGGGTGTTAAATTTCCGTCAACTTAAGAACCCTAGCCTAGCCAGAACTCGCCTTAGACGAAAGGTCCCTTATAGATAGATTTAAAACAAATTTAATCTTTTATGCCAACCAATTTAATCCTATTAAACTGATTTTAAAAGATTAATATAGATTACTAAACTCTTTAGAACCATTTGAACTTAGGTCTATCTCAATCCAATTTTAAAACCCTTTAAAAAATTTGAGTTCACCCTAAGTCTGTATGCAACTCTGAATTATTGATTTTAGGTCTAATTTCCTTTATAACACTTATAAACGGAAACAACCACCACAATGCTAAGCTAACACATGCAAGGCATTCATAACGATTAAAAACAACCTAAGTGTCATGCTCAATGTATTGTTCATTCATTGCTACTTCTTTTATATAACACTTATACAAAACAATAATGAAACAAGAAAAATGTGCTTCCATTCACCCTTAGACTATAACACTTATAATAAAAGGAAGATGCATGACAATGCTCATTGCATGCAAAATATAACTCTTATATTTCATGATACATGTGCATGCTTTCAAGTAATTTCTTCATGCCAGATTATAACATTTATAATACGTGATGCATGAATAATTGCACAACCTAAGGTGGGTTTTAAACTATATGTCACACTTTGGCATATAAGCACCATACATCACATGTATAAAAAACCAATGTTGATGAACCGGGTAAAATTGCCATAAAAACACAAAATTGAAGCTAACTATTACAAAACAAGGAATCTTCGGTTCAAAAAGGCAAACCAGGTCTTGAACCGTCTGGGTGAAGCAATGCATCTCCAACCATCGTGTACTAAACTCCCCATGATCGTCTACACGACAAAACAAACGCTTTGTTCTATCACTTACCAACACTCCTAGAGGTAAACGATCGTTTAGCAAATACTACACGATCATGTACCTTTTACTAATCGATGAAACTTGAGGTACGCGATCGCTTAGTGCACGATTCACTTAATGCCCACCTTCCACGATCGTCTAAACGACTACAATGCGAAAAAGCACCATCGTCTAAGTGATCGCTTGGCTAGCACCTCCGTATCGTATACACACGATCGTGTAGGTAGTAACTAAGCGATGAGGCTTGCTAGCTACACGATCGTCTAGCATGCACCTTTTACTAAACGATGAGCATCACATGCTCCCACTACGATTGTCTACCTCCAGCGCCTACTTATACACATCTAGATGTGTATAAGAGACAGGTATACCGCGCGATCGTGTAGGTAGTAACTAAGCGATGAGGCTTGCTAGCTACACGATCGTCTAGCATGCACCTTTTACTAAACGATGAGCATCACATGCTCCCACTACGATTGTCTACCTCCAGCGCCTACGCGATAGAGTAAACGATTTACCCCATCGCTTAGCCTTAGCTAAACGATCGTTTAGTAAATACTACATGATTGTATAGCAAAATCTACACGATAGCTTAGATAAATCCCAACGATCGTTTACCTTAGGCTACATGATACGACCAACACTTTGTCTTCTCTTTCGTTGAGAACCACATCTCTATGCTTCGAAACTTCATCATAAATGACTCGACTAGCTTAAACTCTTTGAATTACAGACTCGATTGCAAGTTAATTACGCCTAAAAACACAGGGGCCCTTACAAATTAACACTTTGTAATTGAAGAAATCTTTAACTAAAGGCAATTAAACCCGAAAACATTCATCAACTTTATCCACAAATGCACTTAACAATTAAATACAAATGCAGAAACCCACGGAGACTATAAAATGAAGTTCAAAACAAACTTGTAATTTGGAATATCAGAACAACCTGGCTCTGATACCAACTGAAGGAAATCGATCACGAGGATTTCCATGAGCAGCGAAAAGATAATTCCAAATTACAATCATGTATGAACTTTACAATTATAGTCATAAACTTACAAATGGTGATGCATTCATCATAGAAATTACAACATGATAATACAAATAATCAAGGAGAAATCTGCACATGTTTGTAGACTCATCGCCAAGACTCCTTAATCACGAACGCTCGAACATAGCAACTCAAATGCTCTCCAACACGACCGCTACACAACACGAACACCGAGCACTTGTATTCAGCGATCACCTAGGTCACGAACACCCCAACAGCATGAATGACCTCCACAGAACCTCGACGGTGTCGAGTTGAGTATGACACCACCAAGAAGGCTACCTTGGTATTCTCGGTGTGAGAATTTAGAGGGTGGGCTCTGTGTGGACTTGGTTTGAGGCAGACGACAGAAGAAACAACAATCGTGTAAACAATTGAGCAAGTGGGAAATGGCTGAACCTATCGTATAGGATGATGCCCAATCGATTAGCAAAAGCTAAGCGATCGTTTAGTTCATCACTTAGTTGCGTGTCTGTCGCCTACGAACACTACACAATCGTTTAGCTCGCTCCAAGTTGTCGCTTAGTAAATCCTATTTACTTGACAACTTCTGGGAGATTATTTTTCGAGAGAGAAAATCTCAAAATAAATTTTTTAACGTTTGTAAAAACTTACTAAAATTAGGAAAACTATTTTTTGTTTATCTCACGGTTATCATAAAACCACCAAAACCTCTCACTCAATTGGTTTTTAGAGAAAAAGATTTAATTATCCAATAATTAATATTATTATAAATATAAATTATAACCAACTTATCATACTATATTTATAACCTATAATTTTATTATTTCAACTCATGAAACATATAAAACATAGTTAATTTTCTATTCCATGGTACTTAATGTTAATCTTATTTACATTAATCCTCCACTAGATGCATCTCATACATCATACCGATCATATCATATATAATCGAATTACCTCATGTCAATTTGAACATTTCAAATCAACACCAAGAACTGATCCTCAACTGAATCCATTGAGCTACCAAGGGGACCTTATGAACCTGCAGCTCGAAGCTCCAACGGTACGTGAATAACTGTTAAGCTCTTTAATCACGGGATCCACCATCCGTTAACTATCAGGCACTCCACTAAAGACCAACAGCTGAACTCTCCTTACCACAGATATATTATGTGTCCATCTTAACCAATCAGCAGTACGACAACCCTTCACAGATCGCTCGTATGTACAGCTCGGCCAATAACTGTTATGCCCTTGTAATTACATCTAACTCCTTAGGTACCAATGATCCCTCCAATGAGCATAACTATGACTGAGTCCTCTCTTCCAAACAGAAGTTGTAGCCACTATGTTCAAGCCTCAAAATCCGCCTTTAAGGGAACAATCTCTCTACTTATCCTTGCTTTGGGAAAGAATTGAATCCCATCTTGTGGATTGAGTTCCCAGCTCCCAAATTAGACAAGTTCCCAAAAAGGTAGGCATGTTAAGTTAACTATCTGGCCAATGTCACCCATACTAATCAAAGGACCGCCCTCAAAGGCAGGAGTTCCCAAAACACTCAGGATTGAGGTCGTGTCACCTATGATCGTTTAGGTGAGATGTAAGTCTCTAGTATCAACGACATTATATACAGAGTCTAATAATCTCGTGGTCCGGTTTTATACAAACTCTTTGTATAGTACACCTCCGCTCACACATCTCCACATGAATTGTTAGGATCTACCATCTGTAGTAGTTTATAACACTTACAAACCTCTACAAAGAGGGTCGTATCCGTAGTGTCACCAGAATCAAGTATCCCACCTTAATCCTTATACTACAAACCTATTTAGGTTATCACTTAAGGCATTATCTACTTGTATATCACATATACATGCTTAAGTTCACATAAGATAACCAAGGAGCTTTGTTTATTGCATATGAGTAAATATCAGAATGAAATAACAATTATTTTATTCATCAAACAATGTGTATCATTACAAACAATGAGACTCTGGGAGAATTGGGACACCAATCCCAACACAAGTTTCATCAACGTTCTAGTCAAAGCCATACGACTTGATCACAGTATCAAACCGTATGTTCCAAGATTGAGACGCCTGTTTTAGCCCATAAATGGACCGATTCAGCTTGCAAAGCTTTTACTCTTAACCTTGTCTATGAATCCCTCGGGTTCCTCCATGTAAATGGTCTCCTCAAGATTGCCATTCAGAAAGGCTGTCTTGACGTCCATTTGCCAAATCTCATAATTATAATAAGCTGCACTGGACAGGAGGATGAAGATCAACTTTAACATGGCAACAGGCTTGAAAGTCTCCTCGTAGTCGACTCCCTCTACCTGGGTATAACCCTTTGCCACAAGTCGAGCCTGGTTTGCACCTTCCTATCAGCACCCCGTTTGTGCTTGTAGATCCATTTACAACCTATAGGTCTTAACTCAATAGGCTGATCTACAAGATCCCATACTGAGTTGAAGGACATTGACTTCATTCAAAATCCATGGCCTTGACCCATTCATTCTAGTCTACATCCTCCATTGCCTTCTGATATGACAATGGATCCTCAATGTTGCCATCTGCTACCATAGCAAGGATTTTCGTGAAATCCAGATAGCGAACGGGTGGGTTCGCAACCCTCCCACTACGTCAAGGTTCCCTTAACTCTTGAGGTGGAACTGACCTACTAGATGACCTTTCATCAACAACTCTTGCTAATATAGCAGGCTCTTCAACAACTCTTGTTGAAGTTTTAGTAGTTTCATTGGAAAGCTCAAGCAACACGACTTTACTTCGTGGACTGTGCTCCCTAATATAATCCTCCTCCAGGAAAGTAGTGTTCATGGAAACAAACACCCTATTTTCTGACGGATCATAAAAATAACCCCCTCGTGTACCTTTGGGGTAGCCTACAAAAAGGCATAATGTCGACCGTGGTTTCAACTTCTTGGGATTTACCTCAAGCACATGTGCAGGGCAACCCCAAATGCAGAAGTGACGTAGACTAGCTTTACGCCCGTTCCACAACTCTAGAGGTGTTCTTGTAACACTCTTGGAGGGAACATAGTTGAGTATGTATACCGCAGTCTCCAATGAAAAACCCTAAAACGAGTCCGGTAAGGAAGCGTAACTCATCATCGAACGAACCATGTCCAACAAAGTTCTATTTCTCTTATCTACTACACCATTTTGCTGAGGTATACCCGACGTTGAGAGTTGAAAAACGATTCCATGTTCTATCAAATAGTCTTGGAATCCCGAGTCCAAAAACTCTCCACCTCAATCTGATTCTTAGCTTCAGCCTTGAATTCTTTGAACTTTTCAAAGGATTCAGACTTTCGTTGCATAAGATAAACATACCCATACCTAGAGTAATCATCAGTAAAACTGAGCAAAATACTCATAGCCACCTCGGGCTCGCACATTCATAGTTCCACAAAGGTCAGAATGTACTAACTCAAAAGGCTCTTTGGCTCGATAACTTTTTCCAGTAAAAGGTCGTTTAGTCATCTTACCCTCAAGGCAAGATTCGCACACCGGTAAAAAATTTTCTTTTAACTCACTTAGAAGTCCATTCTTCACCAATCTCTCAATCCTATTGAGATTGATATGCCCTAGTCGAAGGTGCCAAAGTTGGGCATTTTCTTTTGGAGAAATACGTTGATGTTTAGTTTGAGTTACGACAGTTTTAAACAATTATGTGTTATGGAGGGAACTAATGGCTAACGGCCTTAGCACATATAAGTTACTTTCCAGATACGTTGTACAAATAGTAACACCATCTTTATGAATAAACACTTTATTCACATTAAATGAAATAGTGTATTTACATTGTAGCAAGCACTTTACAGAAATGAGGTTCCTCTTAAGTTCAGGAACAATATATACATCATTCAAAATTAGAAACCTAAGCTAACTGGATCCCTCCCACTGCCACAGCTGAGACGATTTGCCCGTTGCCTACCGTATCGTCATCTCATCAGCCTCCAACTGTCGCAAGGATTGGATCCCCTGAAAAGAAGAACAAACGTGATTAAGTGGCACCCGAATCAATTATCTAGGCAGAATCATCATTCTCCACTAAACAAGTTTCAAGTACAAGTAAATCGTATTTACCTTTATCTGCCTTGGCCTTAGCCTTGGCAGCCTTCCTTTCCTTCAGCCAGCAAGGACAATTCCTCTTCCAGTGTCCATCCTAGATGTAGTGGAAACATTTTCCCTTTTTAACCGATGGTCGATGCCTTCTTGGGGCAACAGGTGATGGGTTAGCAGGCACCTTCCCTTTTCCCTTACCACCCTTCTTCTTCTTCCCATTTGCACAGTTAGGAGTAGAAGGTGCAAACTTTGTTCTTGAGGTCGAACCTCTATGGAACATCCTAAAAGATGAAGCAACATTTGAGCGCTTCTTCCTCTCCTTACTTTTCAGTAAAGATTGGTAGTTTTGCAATTCATTGTGGAGAGTTGTAAGGTTGTATTTCACTTTGTTAAGAATCACATTACTAACAAAGTGCAGGAAGCTCTTGGGCAAAGAATGCAGTATTATGCTAATCTAGATTCTCTCATCGATGGTAAACCCATTCAACTCAACCATATTGAAGTGGACCATCATGTTAAGCACATGTTCACAAACAGAAGTGCCTTCTTCCATTTTGGAGTTGAATATATACGTAAGAGCCTCGTGCATGGAGAGACCATAGGCTCATGCTTTTTGGCCAAGACTTCCATAAGACTTGCAAGATATAGGCTCGAGCCTTCTCATTCGCCTGTGTCCATCGCTCATATGCCTCCTGAAAATTTCGAGTGGCATTGGGATCTGGAATAGGAGGACAGACCTCTCAAGGACAAACATGAGATCCTCGATGATTAATATCGTTGTGATCATGTGTTTCCATGTTGAAAAGTTATCGCCAGTTAATTTCTCGGCGCTAAGCAAAGCTAAAGTGGCTGAGGGCATTTTTTAAAAACTTGTTATTGAAAAACTAACAAAACTTTTATTAAATTTTGCTAAACCACATTTTAACCAATTAATTTTGCAAAACAGTTTGAAGTACCCTAAGTGAAAGACTTCTATTTTCAATGATGCCCCAGTGAGGCAGGATAAATGTCACCGGTGGGGTGATCAGATGCCCCTTCTCTGGGATGAGACTGTCTCAACCATTAGGCAGAACCAACTCTTGGAACTAAACCTAATAGCCACCATTTATTTGGTCCAGAACTGTTAACCTTTAACAATTTTGTATATGTGTGACCCCTCGCTGTTGGTGCCAGAGTCCCGCCCTAATGAACCCACCATAGGGAAGAAGCAGATTAAGACAAGAGACTAAGTAACCTTATCCTCTTACAGGAGATCAAATAAATAAACGCGCAAAACTACCATCCTATAGGGGGACACTCCCAGGGTGCCTTGAGGCGATGCGTAGAAACTTTATTCAATCCAACGAGGAAGATCGAGGGATATGTTTTCGCACCTCTCGTTCCCACTTACTATGAACATTCTCTCCATCCACCTTGATATTGACCTACCCAAACACCATCCTTTAGGGGGAAACTCCCAAGGTGCCACGAGGTTGAGGGTAGATCTCATGGTGTGGACTATATAGGAGAAACATGAAAGGTTTAAGTGAAGCATCATATGCCCCAAGTACCTCCCACTGAATGTTGTACCTAGGGGTTCATTAACCTAGACAATCAGGCTACTGATTTTAGTCTAAGTCATCTTTTTAAGTTCGCTCATAAACTTGCATGCATGCATCGAATTTATCTAATTCATCTTTCCAGGTAAGTTCTAGGGGTGTTACATTTCCGTCAACTTAAATACCCCAGCCTAGACAAAACCTACCTTAGACAAAAGCTCCTTTATAGATAGATTTACTACAATTTAACCTTCTATTAGTCAATTTAATCCTATTAAACTGATTAAAAGATTAAAGCCTAAGGATTGCTAATCATATTAGAACCATGATCTTAGGTCTATGTCATCTAAGTTTTAGACATTTTAAAATCATGAATTAAACCTAAGTGAGCATGCATGTCTTTCTTATTGCTTTTAGTTCTAATTTCTCTTTAACCATAAAAAAGAAACAACTAAAACACATTGCGCACAACTAGGTGTTTATAACGCTTATAAAGAAACCTATGTCACACCCCACCTCGAGCTCACACTCCTGAGCCCGAGGAGAGGCATGATATTAACTGATGCTACTTTGGTTAACCTACTAGTTTCTTTTAATGACCTTACGTAAACAGCAGCGGAAAAATATCACATGCTTTAATTAGCATCTAGTTTACAAATTTAAGTTACATTTACATGAAGGACACTATCCCGACTACCAATCTCATTTAATAATATTTCTAGACTTGTGGCAGACCTTGACAACCACCATGACCTGGACTCGTCAGCTACCTGCAAGAGAAACACAGAGACAAATGATAACTTGTAGAAATACAAGTTATTTATGCTGCTTTATTTAGATATTGCGGGTAAAAGAGAGAAAATATGCGTCGAATGTACGGAAATTGGCTAAGAAATACAAGAATTATAAATTATCGCCAATACACCCACTAACACCATTGCGTTGGTAGAAAAGGATACTTCTATTTTGTTTTACAGGAAATCAAGTCACCGCTTGCGATCAAGGCTCAAAGAGAAACTGAACAATGCATCTTCATCGCATTGTGCCCGTCAATCAATAATAAATAGACGATCAATGCAATGACGACGCATGTGACAGTTGATCCAGAGCTTAACTTCAACCACATGCGGTAATAAAAAACAACACCGCATGCGGGCACACGATCGAAGATGCAAAAGAGGAACACAATTGCAGAGGATTCAGACACGTGTACAACTAACCGTTGTGCATGATTAATGGGATTGATTGCATAGCAGAAGGAATATTTATTCCACCATTTCCAGAGCTGTCATAATGTCACACCCCGCCTCAGACCACCTTCTTAGCCTGAGAAAGGGCATGATTGCAGCAGTTATCAACCCTTTGGTTGACATTTACTGCCTAATAACTCTTGCAAGAATAACTCTGATACCAATAAAAAAATTCAACAACCAACTGACTAAGTCAAGGAGGCAAACTACAGCGGATTAAGTAGGCCCATCTTTATTTTACAACAATGTAACATTTATACAACTCCAAGATTAATTATAAAGTTTACAACAATAACTGTAAAATCCCGGAAGTGTAACTGTGGCTTGTGGTAGACCTTGACCTTAGCAGCACCTTGGAACTCCTCAGCTTTCGCTACCTGGGAAAAGGAAAAACATTTGGAAAGCATGAGCTATAAAGGCCAGTGAGTGACCAGAAAACTAATTTTTATCAGAAGAACTACCCCACACTTGGGTACTTTTGCTCAGATACCTTGTCAATTGTGTCCTTCAATATCGAGCTACTCGGATACCTTCTCATGTCCTTCGGTATCGAATTTTAAGTAAAACTAGTCATAAAATAACTTTCTTTAATAAAACTTAGAAAACATGTCTTTATCTGAAAGATCTTTCTTTAGCACATGGTTTCTTAAAACATTGAAAACATTTTAGTCACTCACCTTGATTGTTTAGGAATCTTTCTCTCTAGAAGTTCTTTTGTCACCTCAGGATCCCTTTTGAACCCTAAAATCCAGATTCAATTTAATGCTCAGTCAATCACAGTTCCATATCTTACTTAAGATACTTCCTTCTGAAAACATGTTTTAAAATGTCTCAGGAAGATTACCATAAAATCTTAGCTCATAACTTCTTGTGGTTTGGCCGGAGTCATAGAATCTCCAAGACTGGTCCAAGCTTATCTGACAACCTGACCCTTCTATCTTCTTCTCAATTTCCAGCCTGATCCCTTCAAGATTTTTCTCTAGCAGCCCTACCCTAAAAACTAGACTTCCAGAGCTTTCATATGTCTTTGAAATCACTCCAAACGCACGAGTAATTTGGGAGAACTCCACGTCCCAAGTTGATGCTGCTTCCCAGACTTCACTGTCCAATGTGTCCTCTTTGAAATTCTATGACCAACGTATGGATTTTTCTCTCAAAGCAAGGTTTGCTCAACTTCCCCATTCTTTTCTAATGTAATTTGAGTTGTGATCTGAATAATGAAGTCTTTGGTCCTATTTATTGGAATCCAAACCTCCTCCCAATTCGACACCTCCTACTTGGTTACATGTCTAAGTGGTTCCTCCTCACACTACCATCACATCTTTTGATCAACGCAAATCTCAGTGTCTTCCTCCTATGAAGCCAATGCATGAGCCTCAAATTGCATGTCCTTAGATGTAACCACCTCAAATTCTTAAGGCTTAAGGCTTCCTCCCAAGAAGACACATGGTTTGATGACGTTTTCTATGTGACCTCACCCTTTGTATGCGTCCAACTCTTGGATGCTCAACTCCTAGTCCACAACCAACGCATAGCATCTACTCAACGCATAGCAAGCCACTTACTATCATTGTAATCCAACTTAGCCATTGCAAGAGCTAGACATCACCAACGCATAGGGTGGCCGCTCATCCTTGACGCATGGCTCACTAGGTAGGCGTGCACGGCTTGCTTGGCATGGGCTCATGGTGCTGGTTACCAACGCATAGACATGGTTGCTCAATAGGGCTCTCAACGCATGGGCATGGCTGCTCAGAAGTGCACTCAATGCACGGGCGTGGCCGCTCAGTAGTTCACTCAATGCATGGGCATGGTCGCTTGATGCATCTCGCTCTCAACGATCTCGCTCTCACTGATCTTGCTCTCAATGATCTCGCTTTCAACGATCTTGCTTTCAACGGTCTCGTTCTCAGCGGTATCAATGATCTCGCTCTTAGCTACTGCGAACATTGTTTATCTCCGAGCAATCAGTACACGATCACCCTCCTCATTGCGCCACTCACCTATTAGACAATTGTCTACCCAGTCTTTGCGCACAACACCTTGCTTTCTCTGCTCTTGCTCACGCATACCCAACGCATGATCAAATCTTGGCAATGCCTTTTGCCTAAACTTCGGCCAATCATGCATTCATTCCTACAAACGTAGGTCGCCTTTCCTCTCATCTTATGCGTTAATGTCTCTTAACGCATGGTTCCTTTTTGACTTTACACTTAGGCAAATTTCATTACAATTTTACCAATTAAAGCTCAACTTAAATTATTTAAGGAAAATCTACTTAATACTTAGAAATTTCCTTCACTTCAACATAGGATTTAACTTCCACCTAGTTAATCCCTTAATCACCTACTTAAGTAGGGAAAATGAAAATCCAGGATTCACACATAACAATAAAGTGGGGTCCACACTGCAAAGATTCAAAGCCGTCATCTATAAATACCCTAAGAGAATTCACTGAAAAATATACTTGATACGGGGCTATTTTGATACTTGTATATTGAGAGAGAGACTGGTCTGAGTGCTGATCGGAGAAGATTCGGGAAGATTAAAGAGACAAGGCCGAGAGGTGAGTCTCAGGGAAAATCCTTCAAATCCTCGCCGTAAAGCTCTGTATCAAGGTCACTCTTACCAGACGAGCAAGCCTGAGAGGGAAGCTCTTCCTTCCATTCAATCCATCTGCCGACAAACAATTCCACCACCCAGATCTGTGTCAAGACGTTGACACTCTTCTGTATTTGTTTCTATCTCTATCATCAATTATATTCATTCTTCTTAGTCTAAATCATTCACATCATGTATCAGACGCTTGATTTTATAATTAAATGTCATGATCATTTTCATCTACATATTTCTATCTATTTCCGTTCCTCCATGAATCGCTTTCTCCACGATGTTTTCTTAATCCCTTAGTAATTAGCATTGATCTAACAAGTAAATTAATCTGTGCTAAAGAAATAAATATGTTTAGCTAAAGCATGCTAGACGGCATCTTCACCTGTGAGAGCAGAAGTGAAGATGCCATTCTACCTGCTGAGAGAAGGTTAGAAGAATGCGTTAACTAAAGCGAGAAGTACTTCTAGAGATGGAAGCAACCTTGCGTTCATTACATTCATCCCTGTCATGCTCCGAATGATGAACTACGCGACGCCCAATCTGTACGATTTTTCACCCGAGATTTCAAGGCCGATGGTTGAGGAGAATGCAAGATTTGAGATCAAACCGATCATGCTCCAAATGATCCAGAATGCAGGTTAATTTGGGGGCGCAAGGTGAAGACCCACATGCCCACCTGACTAGTTTTTTCGAGATGTATGGCAACTTTTCAATACCCGTTATCTCTGAGAGTATTAGATTATATCTCTTCCCTTACACCTTGAGGGACGAGGCCAAGAGGTAGGCTCACTCACTGGAGCCAAATGAGATTACTTCATGGGATCAGCTGGTAGAGCGATTTATGAAGAAGTTCTTCCCACTGGCTGTCAATGCAAGGCGACATAAGAATATGCTGGACTTTGAACAGATGGATAATGAGACCCTGAGCACTACTTGGGTGCAATTTAGAAGACTGGTGAAGAATTACCCGCATATCGGAATACCCAATTACATCCTGATGGAAACATTCTATAATGGCCTGAACAGATCAACGCAGGTTGTTGCTGATGCCTCTGCGGCAGGAGGTTTTATGGATAAGACATATACTGAGGCCAAGGTCATCCTTGATCGCATCTCGTGGAACATGGATGACTGAGTCGATGATGGATACAGAGGAAGAGGCTCTGAAAGAAGAAGAAATAAAACTGCCATTGTCCTTACGGAGACAATGACCACCTTGGCCGCCCAGATGGCTGCAGTGACCTCAATCCTCCAGTCGATGGCAATCAATCAAGGTGCCCTATCACAAACAATAGCGCAACCCACTGTGCCGACTCAAGTGGCCGCAATCAGTTGCATTAATTGTGGAGAGGCCCATGCGGCGGACATGTGCCCATCGAATGTCCAATAAGTATGCACCATCCAGAACAACCCCTTCAGCAACACATATAATCCTGGTAAGAGGAACCATCCTAACTTCGGTTGGGGAGGGAATCAAAACCAAGGTGGGCCAAGCAGCCATCAGAGTGGCAATTCAAGGAATCGAGGAAACCCACCCTTTCACCACAATTCTAATCAAGGTCAACAAAGGCAATCGAATAACCAACAACCCTCATCTTCAAACACCTCTAGCAATTCGTTGGAGGCCCTGCTCAAGTAATACATGGATAAAAATGATGCAATGATGCAGGCGCAGGCGTCTTCAATAAGGAATTTGGAGATTCAAGTGGGGCAGCTGGCTTCTGAACTTAGAAATAGAGCACCTGGAACATTGCCTAGCAACTCTAAAGCCCCGGGATCTCATGGAAAGGACCAATGTCCCTGAAGACATTAGGCAGGCAAGCTGAACCGCCTGCAGAGGTGTGGATTGCGCTCATCAAAGAAAAACTATCTTCCGGTCCATATCTCAAAGCTATGTTTACATGCTTTTTAAATTCCTGTCTTATTGATTATTGAACCTTGTCATTTATTGCTTATTTAAACTGCTTTTATGACTTTATGAATTCGTTCTTCATTTAATTCTATTGCATTTATTTTCGTGATCTCTTACTTTTCTTGCTTCCTGTATTTAATGCGTTATTCTTTAATTGGTGAATGATTGAGAAATAATAAGAAAATGATTACCGCAAGGTCCTTGTGACTTGCGTTAATAAATAATAATAATAATAAAAAAAATAAACACCTGGTATGCATTGTAATAATGGATGCATCTTGTACCAACAAGATACACTTTGCGTTCACCCAACCCAAATGCATTACGCTGAGGGGTGTGTTGCACGCATGTGTGGCCTTTGCCCGTCCTTAGCAAAAATGCACTATGTTGAGTTAGTGTTGTGCTGGTAGAAATAACGTGCGCCCGGTCCTCCAAAAATGCATTGAGTTAAGGGGTGTGTTGCAGGGATACATGCGTTGTTGCCCGTCCTTTGCAAAGATGCATTTGCGTTGGTGAACTTATTGCATTAAATCTTTACCTTGCGTCCATTCGAATAAAACATTAAAGATAATTCTTTTTGCAAAATGAGAAGTCCAATCGTTTCGTATTCCAAAGAAATGATGATGGAGCAGACGAAAGGACATTTTCTCTGATACCTCATAAATGAGGGAGTGCAAACGGCAGGCCTTTTGAGTGTCTCAAGGCCTGCCACCGCAAAAATAGCGCTGGGCCCACTAAGGCCCAACCTATAAATGGACATCCCCCGTCTGTGAGTTGATTTTACCTCATTTTGCAATCTGAAACCCTAGCCTCTGCATACCAGACGATTTCTTTCTTCCTAGAACCCTAGTGATTTTCCAGTTCCTTTCACTTAAGCATCCATGGTAGATCAAACTCCCTAGCAATCCACTTCACCCTCAACACCTTTGTCAGCACAACTTTCCATGCGAGAGGTAGCCTTCCTTGCTGCCAGTCGCTGTCTCGCCGCCCAGCCACATACCATCCCTCGAATCGACAGAAGACCCCGGCGAAACCCTCTAGCAGCCAAGCCATTCCAGTTCAAGAGGGGGCAAAGTTCTGAAAGCACCCCACTCCTAACACTAGTAGTCTCCACTGAAAGTGAGAAGAAGAGACAAGATGACAAGGAGATGTTTGGGAGCATTCTGAGTAACTTGGAGAAAGGAAGAGGATTACCCGAGGCTGGGGTTGTAAACCAACCACTGCCTGCGGAGGAGGTGACAGTGGAGGTGACGGAAGAAGTGATTGAAGAAGAAATAAGGAGAAGTGCTCTAGTCATTGAGGATCCTAAGGAGACTGCCAACACAGAATCCTTTGAAGAACCTTTCAGAGTTGCGTTGGAGGAAATTGTGGTTGAGACGTAGCCGGAGGTGGCTGAGGAAAAGAAGAAGAAAAAGAAGAGCAAAGAAAAGAAGGTTAGAGAAGGTGAGCCATCCCATCATCGCAAAGTAGAGAAGAAAATAAAAGAAAAGGAGAAAGAAGAAGATGAGGAGGCCAAGTTGAGGAAGAGGAAAGAGAGGGGAGAAAGGAAAGAGCGCAGGCATTAGGAAAGGTACCTGAAGAAGGAAGAAGAAAGAAAGAAGAGGGCTGCAAGCCCAGAGATGGACGGGGAATCCACCTCCAAGAGGGAGGACATGGGGGAACCAGCGCAACTTAGAGAGCCAGTGCAACCTGAAAGAACGCAAACGGTTGCGACTGATGAAGGCAAAGAAGGTGATGTTACCCCCTTGATGCGGCGTCGCAAGGAGAATGCGCCGCAAGGGTCTACCATTGACCCTCAAAATTTGATCAACGCATTAGAAGAAGAAGAGAGGAGGAGAAAAGAGGAGGAAGATAAGCAAGAGAAAATGGCGCGGGCATAACTCATCATGGCAGAAGGCAGTAGGAGGAGAAAATTGCAAGATGAGGAGGTGCGCCGCAATAATGAAATCTCGAGGGTCGAATAAATAAGGAGGCTCGAAGAGGAACAACGCCTTTTGCTGGCCTCTGAGAAGTTTGTAGAAGAGTTTGAAAGAGAAGTGAAAGAAGAGGTAGAAGAAGAGAAGAAGAAGAAGGCAGAAGAAGAAAGAAGAAAGCGAGAAGAGAAGGAGAAGAAGCGCCAAGAAAACAGGCAGCGCTTAAGAGAGAAGAAAGGCAAGGAACTTGCTGAACGAGAGAAGAAGGAACAACACAAAGGGGAAATAAAACAAAGGCAACAAGCCCGCCTTTCGTTGGCTAAAGATAAGGGCAAGGCAGTCGCATAGAGTAGCGAGCCCGCATTGGCAAGGGGGTGTCCATCAAGGAAAAGGGAAAATGATGACATGCTGATGGAGATGGGCTTTTACCTTGTGCCAATGCCACTACTAGACCTAATCACGAGCGTGATCGTGGAACATGGATGGGACTCATTTTGCCAGTGCCCAGCCATTGTTATTCCAAAGGTAGTGAGTGACTTCTACCATGGATGGCTACATGGCACCAGGGATGTGGTGACCATGAAAGGTGAGATGGTGTCTTTCAGTGCAAGGGACAACAATGAGTTGTACCAGATGAAGGATAACTCGGATGCACCGGGCAATAAAATCATTGATGATCCCATTGAACATTAGATGGAAGATGCGCTGCACATATTAACACAACCGGGCACCAAGTGGACGGTTTCTCCTAAAAGGATCGGAACCTTTGCGTCCAAGGCACTGCTTCCTGAGGCACGGCTTTGGGTATACTTGGTCAAAAAGCAGTTGATCCCAACAACGCATGACAAGATAGTATCAAGGGATCGCGTCATGGCCACATACTGCATTGCGCGCGACATACCAATCGATGTAGGGCAGTTGATCACAAGACAACTCAGAGCGTTGGTGGGGCATATAAGGGGGTAATATTTCTTCCCATGGACTGTCTCAAGTCTATGTCTATCACTGGGTGTAGGCACTGATGAAGAATCCATGCATGAAGTCCATGGCCTCATTAATATCAAGATCCTGAGGATGCTCCTCAAAGACTCCCCACACTGTCCAGAGCTACTTTTGAAGAGGCCCACCATCGATCTCAATGCGCCGCAAGAGCCCAAGTCGAAGAGATAGCGCATAGATGATAAGGGAAAAGAGAAAGTCCAAGACTCACCAATGCAAGAAACCGAAGCCTTGGAACCTTTACCCCTAATAATCCGACCTCCAAGCCCTCCCACACAACCTTCTTCTCCATTTCATGAGCATTTTACCAACCTTCTCCTTCCTCCAGATTCTCCGACTGTATACCTAGTAGCCCCATCCTTACCTTCAGCATCATCACTGCAACATTCCCTTCCACTGCCACATGTTGATGTCCCACACGATTTGGGTGAAGGCACCTCTGCCAACCACAAAACGTTGATGGCGAGACATAGCAGGCACAACCCACCGTCGCTTCCTTAGCTACTGAGTTAGCAGATATGTGCTCTCTTCTTGCCCAACAACAGTAGCTCTTCTCCCAACAGTAGGAACTCTTCTCCCAGCAACAAGCCTTCTTCGACCAGAGAATTGATGCGGTAATCGAGCGAGTTGACAATTTACAATGCAGTGCTGCTATGGCAAGGTAGGCGTTGATCAACACTCAACAGAACACCTATACGATCCACTTGCACTAAAATCAACTAGCAGAGCGCAACCATGAGTACTTCAATTTCCTGACAGCATACCTTCATGGACCCATGGTGCCTCTGCATCTTCAACAGCCTCTGATCTTTGAAGAAACTCCTCCCGTACCACATCAAAACCCTCATCCAAAACCTCCTGCTCCTCAATAATCTTTACATTTTTTTTTTATTGTGGCCATTCTGTATTTTTACTTCAATTCATTATTTTTCTAAGTTTAGCCAAATTATTTGATTCTTTGTATAGGAAAAAGTTTTTGTATTGCGATATTTGTAATTATTTGTATACTTAGTTAATATTCAATAAAATTGCGGAAATATTCTCTCCATATGCCTTAGCCTCTTTTTTATCATCCTTCGTCAATTTTTGCGATATTCTTGATCTTTTAGTTTTGCGTCCTTCATTGTGCTGCCATGATGTATTATATGCATACACTTAGAAACATTTCCCACATTTTTTAATTTCTGACTAACACTTAGTTAATTCGTAGCTTAGCAGTACTTTACCTTTTATCCTTCAAAATTATGCTTAAACCTTCTTTTTAAAATTTTTTCTAAGTGTTTGTCTATTCTGTCCAAACAACGCAATGAAGACCTTGCGCATCTCTAAATTTGGGGTGGGGGAAGGTCTGAGTAGATGAGATCAAAATAATGCGATCATTAAGAAAATGCATTCATTTTCTGTTAATTTTTTTTTTAATTTTCATATAAAACTCCAATGTTAGCGTAAGGGAAAAACTCAAAAACAATCCCAACCTGATAAGAGTTATTTGTGAAAGGAACTTGCTCATAGTTGGATGTTCGCATGACACCCGTGGGAGCAAGCCAAAACGAAGGTGGGTTTCCAAGATCAACGCATTATGAAAAGAAAAAAAATGAATAAAAGAATGCAAGAGACAACTCCTCTGAATATCATGAGTTAAAGTTGAGATTGGCATACAACCGTAGTTGGATGTTCGCATGAAATCCGTGGGAACAAGCCAAAACGAAGGGTGTAACCATGACCAACGGTCTCTAATAAATGACGCAAAATTTGACCACCGCATACAAACGCATCAAGTTGTTTTGATAAGAAGAGATAAACATTCTTTTTAAAACTAGAAAAGTATTTTTGAGCAGAAATTTGTTATATAGAAGAATAAAGTAGGGCTTTGCTAGGAATTAGCAAGGATAGGAGGAAATTGCATTGTCAAGTAATGTGCCTAAGTGTAGCATTCAGAGCAACCAATCTACGAAAAAAATTTAGGATAGGAATTGAGCATTATTGCCTTAGTAGATATTATACTTGAGGACAAGCATATATCTAAATTTGGGGGTGTGATAACTTGTAGAAATACAAGTTATTTATGCTAAAAAATTGCGGGTACTTGTTTCTGATTTGCTCATCACACTAATCTCAATAGGGAACATACTCAAGTAGAGAAATTAGGATTCAGGGTTCACATTTACCTCCCCCTTATAAAAATTTCATCCTCAAAATTTCGTTACAAGTCTGTCAACTAAACAACTGTGGGTACTTGTTTCTGATTTGCTCTTCAACTTCCCACGTTGCTTCTTTCGTGCTATGGTTTCGCCATAGTACCTTTACTAATGGGATTGTCTTGTTCCTTAAAACCTGTTCTTTTCTGTCAAGAATCTCCACTGGTTCCTCTTCATAAGACAAATTCTCTTTCAACTGTACCAGTTGCTCAGGCAACACATGGGTAGGATCTGGCAATACTTTCTAAGCATTGCCACATGAAACACATCATGAATACGAGATAATTCTGGAGGTAAATCCAATCTATATGCCATTGGGCCAACTCTTTCTATTATCTCATAGGGTCCAATAAATCTCGGGCTTAATTTCCCTTTCCTATCGAATCTGAGTATTCCTTTCCACGGAGATAACTTCAGAAATACTTTATCACCAACTTCAAACTCTAATTCTCTTCTCCGCTTATCGGTGTAACTCTTTTGCCTATCTCGGGCCGTCTTAAGATTATCTCTTATAATCTTAACGCTGTCTGATGTCTGTTGCACAAGTTCTGGACCTAGTAATTTTCTTTCACCCACTTCATTCCAGCATATCGAAGTCCTACATGGCCTACCGTATAGTGCCTGATATGGTGCCATCCCGATACTCAAATGGTAACTGTTGTTATATGCAAATTCGTTTAACAATAGATGCGTATCCCAACTGCCCTTAAATTGCAATATACATGCTCTCAGCATGTCTTCTAATGTCTGGATGGTCCGCTCAGACTGACCATCCGTCTGTGGATGAAAAGCAGTATAAAATATAACTTGGTTCCCATAGCTTTCTGCAAACTAGGCCAAAACTTTGATGTAAATCTGGACTCTCGATCTGATACAATTGAAACTAGAACTTCAAACTGACTTACAACTCGATCAACATACAACTTGGCTAATTGGTCTAGGGTATAAGTAACTTTAATAGGTAAAAACTTAGCTGTCTTCGTCAATCTATCCACAATTACCCATACACCATCATAGCTCGCTGGTGTCTTAGGTAATCCAAACAGGAAATCCATCATGATATGCTCCCATTTCCACTCTGGTACTGGGAGTGGATTAAGTAATCCTGCTGGCAGGTCTTTCTAGTTCAACTTGTTGACATATTAGGCACTTGTCAACATACTCCACTATTTCTCTTTTCATACTAGGCCACCAGTATGATCTCTTTAATGTTCTGTACATCTTCGTACTGCTCGGATGCATAGCATAGGCTGAACTATGTGCTTCTTCTAGAATAGCTTGTTTAAGTGATAAGTCCTTATGTACGCATATCCTACCTTCTTTCAATAGCACTTTGCCAGCTCTTAATTGTTAGTCCGTCCTTAATCCTTTATCCACTTCTTCAGCTAACTTCTGAAGATCGGAATCCTTTAATTGTTCATGTAGAATATCTTCTACGAGTGTAGGACGCACTTGAAATAAAGCTAGTAACCCTCCTTTTTGACCGATTGATAATTCTGCCCTAGCATTATACAACTCATGAATCAGTGTACCCTTCACTGAATTGATACTAGCTCTAGCTGATCTAGTTTTTCGACTTAAAGCATCAGCTACTACATTTGATTTACCTGGGTGATAGTCAATGGTACAGTCATAGTCTTTGATCAATTCGAGCCATCTTCTCTGTCTCAAGTTTAGTTCCTTCTGATCAAAGATATGCTTTAGACTTTTATGATCCGTGAATATATGACACCACTCACCAAACAGATAATGTCTCCATAACTTTAGAGCTAACACAACTGCCGCTAACTCCAAATCATGTGTAGGGTAGTTACATCCATGCTTCTTTTAACTGTCGAGAAGCATAATCTACTACCTTTCCCTCCTGCATCAGCACACATCCTAACCCTTGTCGGGATGCATCACAATAGACCTCAAATTCTTTACCTAGTGTAGGTAAAGTTAATACTGATGCTGACACTTAACTCTATTTCAGTACCTGAAAACTATGGTCGCATTCTGGCAACCATTCAAACTTCACATCTTTTCTAGTCAGGTTTGTCAATGGAAGAGCTATCTTAGAAAAACCCTCCACGAATCTCCTATAATAACCTGCTAAACCCAGAAAACTACGTACTTCGATTACATTCAGGGGTCGTTCCCAATTAACTATTGCTTCTATCTTTTGGGAATCAACGCTAACCCCATCAGCTGAAACTATATGCCCAAGGAATACGACTTGATTTAACGAAAAACCGCATTTACTAAATTTGGCATATAACTCCTTTTCCCTTAGAATTTGTAACACCATCCTTAGATGTTCTTTGTGTTTCTCCGCACTACTAGAATACACTAGTATTTGTCGTCTATGAACACTATCACAAACTGATCAAGATAAGAATGAAATATCCTATTCATCAAGTCCATAAATACCGCAAGAGCATTTGTCAATCCAAACGGCATTACTAGGAACTCAAAATTTCCATATCTAGTTCTGATTGCAGTCTTTGGAACATTTGTGCCTTTCACCTTCAACTGGTGATAACCCGATCTCAAATCTATCTTAGAGAACACCATGGCTCCTTTTAACTGATCAAAGAGATCATCTATACGAGGAAATGGGCACTTATTCTTAATGGTCACCTTATTCAATTGTCTATAGTCTATGCATAATCTGAGAGTATCGTCTTTCTTTTTAACAAACAAGACTGGTGCTCCCCAAGGCGACACACTGGGTCTAATGTACCCCTTATCCACAAGTTCCTGTAACTATACTTTTAACTATTTTAGTTCTGTTGGTGCCATCCTATATGGTGCCTGGGATATAGGTGCTATACCTGGAACTAACTCAATAGTGAACTCTATTTCCCTGTCAGGTGGTAAGCTTGGTAACTCTTCAGGGAATACATCTAAGAATTCTTGTACCACAGGTACATTCTCAAGTTTCAGTTTCTTATCCTGTGAAACTGCTACATAGGCTAAATAGGCTTCACATCCTTTACTCAACAACTTCCTAGCCTTCACTGCTGATATTAAACTTCCTAGAAGTATTCTTTTACTTCCCATTAGGGTTATTTCTTTTTCACCTTGTTTCCTAAACACTATTTCTTTCTTAAAACAATCCATAGTGGCATAGTGTTTACTTAAGAAATCTAGACCTAAGATAACATCAAACTCTAGTAATTCTAATGGGATCAAGTCAACCCAAAAACTCTGATTTCCAAGAATTACTTCACAATTCCTGTAATACTCATGTACAACTAGAGTATCTCCTACAGGCGTAGAGATAAACAAATCCTCATTCATACGCTCAGGAATTCTATCTGTATGTATTGCACACATGCTAGATATGAATGAGTGCGTAGCACAAGGATCAATTAGTGCATAAGCGGATTGATTACATAAAGTTATCGTACCAGTTATGACATCTAGAGCCTCTTCCGCTTCCTAGTGTGTCATAGCGTATACTCTACCCTACTGCTACTGCTATTGCTGTTGCCGTTGGGGTCGTCCAGCTACCCCTTTCTGCTTAGCTACACTGGATCTTTCACCTCTAGTTCCGGTCGCTCTAGGCTGGGTAACTCCTCTTTGCTCACTCTGTGCTCCATGACCTAGCTGAGGACAATATCTTCTGAAATGCCTAGCTTGTTTGCACTGGAAGCACACATTCCTGTTTCCATAACATATTTCTGTATGGGGTCTACCACAGTTTACACAAAGTGGTTTCCTCCCTGTACTAGCTACTGACTCGCTAGCATGACCCGATACTGATTTACCACTCTGTCCAACTACAGGTCTTAACCTTTTCCGACCTGAGCTTTGGTGGCTCATGCCTCCAAAATTCCTCATACCTGACTGTCCAGAGAACGGGGGTCTAAATCTCTTACTTCTCGTTGCTCTAGGCATTCTAAACTATCTGCAGAATTCGACCTTTTATCAGCAGGTTGGGTACGTAGTAAGGTTAGAGGCACAATGAAATTAGAAGAGTTAGCCTTTTTCGATTTTTTCCGAAATTCGATTGCTGTCTCCGAAGTCCTTTTTGATTAATGGTCCCCATTAGCATTAGTGCCAATTACCCTTCACTTGACTGGAGTACATCTTCCCTTACTACACTCTGCTCTACTAAGATAACGGTCTCAATTAACTGAGTAAAATTCACCCAATTGGATGTAGAGGTAACGGGTGTACGTATTTTCCTTCTTAGGCCATTCTCAAATCTCCTACACTTCTCCTTTTCTTCTGTGATGATCGGAAGGGCATACTGAGATAACTCAGTAAATCTTTGCTCATACTCAGCAACCGTCATTACTCCCTGAGTTAGCCTAAGGAATTCTTCCCTCTTCGCTTCTTTTAAAAGAACTAGGGTAGTATTTATCCTTAAATACTTATCTGAACTCAGACCAAGTCATAGTTTCCGAAATACCGCTTCTAGCCTCTATTACTTTCCACCACATCTCAGCCCCTTTCTGCAGCAAGAATGCCGCTAGCTCGACCTTACGGTCCTCAGGGCATCTCATAACCTTAAAACACTTCTCAATCAAGTCCAACCAGATCTCTGCATCTACTGGATTTGTGGCTCCGTCGAACGTCGTGGCTCCTAAAGCTTTCAATCTTTCGACGCCAAATTTCTTTTCTGGATCGTTTTGAATCGACCCTACACTCGCCGCCAATCTTGAGTGATTCCATCAAACACTCGATCCTCCATCTGGGGTTCTACATCTACCCTTAGTGTGCTGGATTCGTTTGCAGAAGTTACTTCCTGCTCTACTGAGTCTCTAACTCTTTTCCCCTTTGGATCTGGGTCCCGTCTAACTTCAGGACCTCCACTGGTAGGGTCAACATTCCTCTCCTCAGTCTGCTTGCTCCACTTGCCACTTCTCCTCAGCATCTTTGCCTAATTATTAGGTACACATGTTAGGGACTTATCTATGGGACTTAATCTAATGTGTGAACTCTCTCTTTCACCCAATACTTATGCTGTAATACTAAGCTAGTTCAAACCTTTCCCAAGTTTACGTATACCTTTGCTCTGATACCAAGCTGTCACACCCCGCCCCAGACCACTCTCTTAGCCTAAAGAAGGGCGTGACTGCAGCAGTTATCAACCCTGTGGCTGACACTTACTGTGTAATAACTCTTGCAGAATAACTCTGATACCAAAATATAACTTAAGTACAACACAATGCCTTTAGGCCCAAAATTCATTAATTTAGAAACATAACATATTTAGAGTCATTACAAATTCACAGGTCCCAAAACCCACAAACCCTAATCCCTATATGAACAACAGTAACATGTGTACTATATTACTAGTAACCACCTAAACGAACGGGTTAAAAATCTTTTGATCCTTTAGTGGCAGAGCAGATGCAGAGCTATCTTCAAAGGATTTAACCGCTACGGGGGGGGGGGGAAGAAAACATTTGAAAACGGGGTGAGCTTGTGCCCAATGAGTGACTTAATAAAGGTAATTGATTGTCATGCAAAATCTGAATAAAAAGTTTAATTGAAATATAAGCTTCTACAGTACTTGTACTACAGTATATATATTTTCCAAGCATAAAACTTATAAAACTATTTTAATCATAAAATAGTAAAACTATTTCTCAGTTGAGAATAACCCTTACTGTGGATAAAACAATCCCAACACCAACTGCTAGTCAAGAGAGAACCCTTTTGCTCAATCTCTGATTCTAACTACCTACGTGCAGGTGGCCATACTAAGTACTGTCATACCTTAGGTACTTCTGTTTAGATACCTTCTGAAATGTCCTTCAGTATCTGGTAGGTTTGGTACCTTCTCAAACGTCCTTCAGTACCAATAGATACCTTTTCAAATGTCCTTCAGTATCTAGTTGGGCGGATACCTTCTCAAAATGTCCTTCGGTATCACGTTTTAAGTACAACTAGTCATAAATGACTTTCTCTCTTTAAAGCATGTAAAGTATAACACATATAAAAACATGGCTTTAAAGGTACTAATGCATGTTGAGTATATTTAACACATATAAATCGCTTTTCAACAATTTCTCACACATGCATGTGTTTAAAACATAACTCATGTTTTGCTTGGAAATCACTTGTAAAACTAGCTGGCATGAGAATAATCTTCTTTAAAACATGCTTTCTATAACACATTGTAATCAAACATTTTAAGCAAATGTTTTAGTCAAAACGTTTTAGCCACTCACCTTGATTACTTAGGAGCGTTTCACTCTAGTAACTCCCCTTTTCTACCTAAGGCTCCCTTTTCACCCCTAGAATCTAGATTTAAATTACAGCTTAGAGTAATCCGACAGCCTGACCCTTCTGTCTTCATTTCAATTTCCAGCCTGATCCCTTTGATATTTTCTTCCGGCAGCACTACCCTAAAAACTAGACTTTCAGAGCTTTCAGGTGGCTTTGAAATCACTCCAAACACAGGAGTAAATTGGGAGAACTTCTCATCCCAAGTTGATGCGTCCTCCTCAAACCTCACTGTCCAATGCGCGCTCTATGTGTAACGCATGGATTTGGCTCCAACGCAAGGTTTGCTCAACTTTCCCACTCTTTTTATGGTATTTCTGATTTTTAAACTAAAAATGAAGTCTCTTGGCTCTATTTATAGGCGTCTAAACCTTCTCCGGAGTTGACACCACCTACTTGGCTGCATGCTTAGTGTCTCCTTTTAACCCCATCAACGCAATGCTGTGATCATCACAAGCTAAGTGTCTTCTTCCCACCTTGCCAACACATGGGCCTCCAATCTAATGCCACCACCTCAAATTCTTAAGGCTTAAGGCTTTCCTCCAAAGAAGACACATGGTTTCGATGATGTTATCCTTATGATTTCATCCTTGTATGCGTTGGCTCTTGGTTGCTCAACGCCTAGTCCATAAGCAATGCATAACCTTTTCTCAATGCATAGAAAGCCAATTTACTATCATGACAATCAACTTAGCCATCGCAAGGAGCTAACTATCACTAACGCATAAGGTGACCGTCCATTCTTGATGCATGGCTCACTCGCACGGCTTGCTTGGCATGGGCGCATGGTGCGGCCACCAACGCATAGACGTGCTGCATGGGCTGCGCGCGGCACCTTGACGCTAGGTCGGGTGCTTAAGTGCATCGGTGTGCTGCTTCGACGCATGGGCGTGCTGTGTGTGCCTGCCATCACTCGCTTGCTCGCATGGGCGCATGGCATGGGCTGCGCTCTTAGCTGCATGGCAGGGCACTTTGATGCACGGCATGGCTGCTCGGCAGGGTGCTCACCGCATGGGCATGGCCCCTCGATAGTGCGCTCAGCGCACGGGCATGGTCGATTGGCAATGCGCTCAATGCATGGGTGTGGCCACTCAACAGTGCGCTCAACGCACGGGCGTGGCCGCTCGACAATGCGCTCAATGCACGGGCATGGCCGCTTGGCAGTGCGCTCAATGCACGGACGTATCCACTTGACGCATGCGTCTGACCAGGGCTACTTGACGCACGGAGGGCTTAAAACATGTTGGAAGCAAGAATGCATGGAGAATGGAAGTTAGAAGACTTGAAAAATGGCTAAGGGTTGCACATAACCAACGCAAAGGCATACATGAGGACACGGGTAGCAAGCATGCATTGAAAGGCAGGGTTCCATCCAGCGGATGGGGCCCTTGATTGGTGTGCCTCATTTATAGATCGTGTGAAAGTTCCATGAATGCTTAGAGGTGATACGTTGGTATGCAAGGGTAAAGTAGTTAAGTCATTCGCTGAGTTGCACGTATAAGGGTTCGCACTCACTAAAGGTGAGGCTAATTGATGGAAAACTTCAAGGGAGAATGCCAAGGGTATACGAATATAAGACTTAAACAATTTAGTAAGTATAAATATGTAGAGTATTTAAGGGATTTAGGTGGCAAAAGAAAGATCACATAAAATTCAGTCATTGAGAGCGCTGGCCCAGGAGGGGATTTCGATGCAAATTGAAGTCTTTATCACCCATAGCATAATTAGGTTGGGTGAACAGTAGCTTTGCAATGTCAACAAAGAGGGATATATGGCTGGCAAGCTGGAATGGAGAACAACTCAAGGCTAGGCTAGATGGCTGGGTAGATCTGAATGTTGGCAGCTCCAAAGTGACGACAAATGGGAGTTGCAAAATATACTAATGGGTGAGTTTTAATTGAAACATAAATATTGGGGTAGGGCGTGGCTGCGAAGAGGAGAGATTGTCTCATTCACATACCAGTAATTTATCATTAATATGCATGTAGTATGCTGAGAGGCCTAGTTGTATGAGAGAGTGATTGGTTTGACTGGTTATGGATTGGGGAATTGGCTGTTCCTAAAGAAACTCGCATGAGATTGACGGAAAAGAAACAAGGTCTACGTTGGTGAGGCACCTAGTGCACAGGCCGCTGAGCGCGTATCGAGGTCCCACACCGATAAAGCCTCTAGCTTTGGGACGACAGCAATTAATAGCATGCTAGCATAACCGTTACTCTATTTGGTTTTTTTAAAAAATGTTCTTGTTGACTGTCATTACTTTCCAAACCGTAGTACTGTCTGTATGTGTTGCATCCTGGTCTCGACAAAGTTATTTGTTTATCTAAAGACAAGCATACCCGTGCGCAGCCTAATGCAGCTAACCCTTACTCACCCCGTGCATGCATCAGCTCGAGCGCAACGGTCCAAACGTGCCACCCATTGTGCAGTAAGAAACTATAGTTTAAGGAGGCGCGAGGAAAAAGGATCATCATTCCAATGGTCTACGCCCACTCTAACCTGTTCTGACTAGACCTAATGCCTCACTACCTATCTCGGATCCAAATAACCTCTAACAGAGGTTAACTTTGCTATTATTGGACTAATCTTGATATGAGGGTAAAGCTGGTGTTTTCAATTTTATAAAATGATATTTTG